>NC_037287.2:7822937-8125937 GCF_000002775.5 Populus trichocarpa | reverse complement strand
AGCCAAGATTTTAAAAGGTTTGCAGCCAATATTGTAGCCACTGTTTCTTTTTGTTTGTATGTATGGGTTCTGGGTTGCAATTATAATGTGGATGCTGATTAATGCTAGTGTTTCTGTTTGGTAAATGTTTTGTTGTACTTTGCATTTGGGAGCTTCTTTTGACATTTACAGATTTCTGTCTCTTACATTTTGAATTTTTTTTACATGAATTGCTTATTATGAAGAACATTAACTGGTGGCTGTTTCCAGTAGAGTATCTGGAGGTTTTTTTTTACATTCCAGCAAGAGTCCCATTCCAGGTAGAGAGACATGATTGCCACACCACTAATTAATTCATGTTGTTTACTTCTTTGATATAATTGTGGAGTTTGGTTAGTTTTATATTTTCTCAACTCAATAATTATTGATGGTAATGCATATATTTTTTCTAGTTTTTAGCATGCCTCGACGAGGATCCATATTAGATTTAGGAGTGATAAGTCCACTTTATCCAAATCATTTCAAACTCCATCAAGGCGTAATAACAAAGGATCCACGTTTCATCAACCTGTGTATTAGAACTCGAAAGAGTATTATATACCTACTTTGGGGGGTACACATCCTCCTCAACATGATTATGGGAGGGTTGATGCATATCAATATTGTGAGGGCTTTCGATTCCAAGATTTGCTTCAAACTCAAGGAGTTTCTCTCGAGATAACCAACTTGTTTATAGAGGACATAATGCATATAGGAGTTATGAGAGAGTTGAGGGTGATGATGGTGATACTGATGATAATGCGAACATTAGAGATGAAGATGAGGGAGACGGTAGTAATGAGAGAGGTGTATGTGATAAGAGAGCTGGTAGTAATGAGAGAGGTGTATGTGATGAGGATCAAGATGGCGTCCCATCAACCACAGTTCAACCTCTTCTCCATACAATTATGATTGAAGTGTTAAAAGGAAGGGTTTTGACACACCAATAGATCTAATGACAAAAAAAAAAGAGCTTTGTTTGTATGGAACAACAAAGTAAGTTGAAACTTTTAAAAAATAACTTATTAAGGTTATATTTTCAGGTATGAAAAAAATTACTTATTATTGTGTAATTATTTGTTTAATAAAAGTTTGTTATTATATTTTTTCAGGTTCAATAACGCATCGTGTGGATGTACAATCGAAGATATATTGAGGTTCAATTTTAAGGGAGCATGACATTCTTGGAAAAAAGTAGATTCAATATGAAGGGATGAACTCTTTAAAGAGTTTAAGGTAAGAACCAACACTAATTGCCCTATTCTTTTCAATTTTGATCACTTTAATGTAGTATTATGAAAATTATCAACTGAATAGCTAGAGAAGTGTGATAGTCATTGCCTTGCTAATTACTTAAAAGATTAGTGGAAGCTGTATAGAATGTTGAGTGGCATTAATTAAAGGAACTTCTTTCGATGTTTATTTATGTGTGTAATGGGTGGGTTTGCTATTTTATTAATGCCATCCAATTTTTTTTTTTTGTGCTCTATTTATACTATTCTTGTAATTTGTTTGTGTTTAGGTTCAAAAGAAAATATATTCGCTCTTTCATTGAGATTACTTTATTGATGTGTTGGGAGTATTGATTTTTGAACCTGCATGTGAAATGAAAAATCTTGTTAGGATTCACTTGCTTTATATCCTTTTCTTTTATTTGTGGGGTGTTTAGTTTATGTTATTTTTCTTTTATTTTTTAGGGGCGTTTAGTTTGTCCAGTTAGTCCAAAAACAAAAAAAATCCAATAGATTTTTCACTTGAACTTAATAAAACCGGGTTTCAATCAAACTAGCAAACTATTCAATAGAAATGTTGATCTCAATTGAATTAGGGAACTAGGGTATATTATGATCGAATGTTTTGGGAGTTATGAAATATGCTTAGGATCCACTAAGTAATTAGGAAATTTGAATTTTGAAGCCATTAATATGATTTTGGAGATCAGATAAGATATGGGAGGTTGGTTTTTTTTTTTCATCATCATCATCGTTGTTTTCTCTTTTAAGTTCTTGTAGTTTGCTGAATCAATAAGATATGGATTAAGGAGTTGTCATATTCCTCTCCTTTTTTATTTACGGATAACCATAAATATGCATCTCTTCTCCAATACAGATACTGTAGTAGGGACTGATTTGTGTTATAATTTGTTCTTATTTCTTGTTTACTCTTTAATATCATTTAATTTTTTTAGTTATTACATAATCTTGCAAATTCTGAACAAGATAACACAATATGATTAATCATTTCCATACTTTGAAATTTTGTGCACTCTTTTTACTTGGTATATATATTATTTGGTAGAAAAAAATATTCCTTTCCTGAGGAAGATGAGTCAATTGTTTGTAATATTTGGGAAGATAAGGCTAGGATTGCTTTGAATCAACAATTGACACGAGCTCGCAAAAAAGCCATGTCAAATGGAAACACTACAAATATTATAGATTGCCTTGATAAAGGTCCTGCTTGGATAAACAATGACGACTGAAATCAAATGATCAAAGATATTTGGTCCATCCCTGAATTTCAAAGGAGGTTGGAATTTGCTAGGAGGAATCGATTAACCAAAACAGATGGCAAAATAAGCACTTATTTTGGAGGAACAATGTCATTTGCATCATATCGAGCTAACATGGTAAGGATTTTATTTTTTTGCTTAAGATAATGAATTAAAATTTTTATATTTATCTTTTATAATATTTATTCATCTTGATAGCAAGAGCAAGCTGATGGAAAAGAACCTCCATAGGATGATATTGTCTTTTCAGCTTTGCATCAAAGTATTAAGCAGTCTAGCATCTTCGTCGACAACAAGTCTAAAAAAATGGTTGTATGTATTTTTATTTGATTATTTATTTATATAACTTAAGTATTATTTAACATTCAAATGAATTTATTATTGCATGTATTTTATTTGTAGGAAAATTATAAAAAGGAGATGATTTCAAAATATGGAACTAATCGGGAAAATCATCTTTCATTTGATGGAGTAGCTTGGTGTGTGGCTTCAGGAGGAGTTACAAAGGGTAGGGTATATGGTGCACCTCGCATGCCAAAATCTATAGTTAATACAAGCTCTTCATCACATTCCTACTTGGTGGAGTCATCATATCCTAGTTCATCTTATTGAGCATTGCAAAAGGAGATAAAGAATAAAGAAGAGTAGATAAAGAAAAAAGATGATTTTATTTTTGAAATGAAACGGGAGATTAATTCTATGAAAGAATATCTTATGACCAATCTTGGATACCATGGTGGGACATCAAATATTGGCCAAGGTATGCCACCACCTATGGCCCCATCAATGCAGCACCTATGACTTCCCAGATAATGACACCTATGGGTCCCACATCTCCACCAATTTATCGACCTACACCTCAACCACTATATCCTGATTCATCTTATGTCGATCCACAATATCATGGTTCGTCTCCACAACAAGCACCATGATTGTATCTTTTGATTGTTTCTTTTGATTATATTTTGACTTATTTGCATTAATGTAAGTTTAACTAAATTTTTATACTATGAATATTATTTTTATTTCATTTTTTATTGGTGATAAAGTCATTTTTAATATTAATTTATGTTGTTTATATATATTCTACAACTTTCAAAATATCCAAAAATAATTAATTAAAAAAATTAAGTCATTTTTATATATAAAAAAATAAATAAATTTAATAAAAATAATATAGCCAGCAACTGATTTTTCGTTGTTGATTATAAATAATTCATCAATCAGCAACGGAAAATCCATTACTGATTCACAAAACCAGCAACGGATTTTCCATTGCTAATATTTGTAACGAAAAATCCATTGCTGGTTTGTGAGCATCGGATTATTCGTTGCTGATTATAAGCATCGGAATTTTCGTTGCCGAGAAATCAGCAATGGACAAATCCGTTGCTGAAAAATCAGCAACGACAGATCTGCATCCGATATTTGCCGTTGCTGATTCTATTGCTAAATGTTTTTAGCAACAAATTTTAATTTTATTTAGTGGACTGCCTCAAGGAACCTAGGTGAATCAATTAAAATCTCTTTAGAGCTGTGAGTTTGATCAGCTCCTCTTAGATCTATGGTCACTTCCCTTATGATAATTTCCATCGTCATCACTGATATAAAGTGAGCTAAAATTCTCGGAAAGGAAGCGATCGACATCAGAGAGTGTTGCTGAGACACCCTTATTGATCTCTCCTTCTTCATTATGAAACTCATTTTGCTTACGAGCAATGGTAAAGGATAGCGTTCTAGGTCGTTTGCAGCCTCTTAAAACCCATTTCTTTGAATCAGGATAAAATTGGACATTTTGGATAGGGTTTTTGATCTTATAAAGGCACTCTTGGAGCGACTTTTGGAGTTTCTTTGACATTTTTCTTTTTGGTTTTCTTTGAAGTTTTTCGGTGAGAAAACAATAAATAATGGGGCTAGGGTTTAATGGGGAAAAAAGTGGAGATGTCAGTGCTTTAAAAATTAGCAAATTATGGATGGTGACATAAAATATCAACGTTTCATATATGCATATTTTAAAGATGTCAAGTGTAACCACTCAAAAAAATAAATAAATAAATAAATATTTATTTTCTTATTCAGGTATCTTCATACCTTTTTAAAAAGTGAGACTAGTCTCGTTTGAGGTTTGTAGTCGTTTCTTCCAATAAATATATTTTCTAGGGATCGAACTTATATTCTCATCCTTGCAGGCAGAATAAGAATAAATGTTGGGTTAAGGATTTGGCAAGAAAAAGGGAAAATAATTAAATGCTAGAATTCTTCACAGTTGACCTTCCATAGAAGATTTTGAATATAGTTGCAAGATTATGCATTGAGGTTTCGAGTGTTATACTTTCATTGTTTGGATTCTTGAGCGACTAAGAGGCACAATTAAACGAATATATCCAAAAAATGAGATTTACTTTGACATTTATGTGTTTAAATTAATTGTAAATCACATTTCTTGTTCTGTTTTGATTTTGCTATATTTTAGTTGAAGCTTACTTTCCATATTTATAAATCTGGGTTTGATCAGGGATTTTCATTTATGACTTTTGGGAAAAAGTTTGTACTGTTTTACACCAATTTGTTTTTCTTATAAATTTCTATTCTTCATTAATTATAATTTATATTGTCATATTTTTATATGTATATATATTTACCATCACCTATATTTCTCATCTTGAAAAGTTAGGCAAACATCATTTCTGCAATAATTACTGTTCATTCATTTTTTTTTTTTTAATTTGAACATTTTAAGAATGGAAAATAGGATCAAATGGGAGTATTTTCTCCTAGTGATGGGCAGGGCTAGGGCTACCTGCCCTAAGTAAAGGAATTTAAGGGATGATTCTTTTTTTTTTGTGTTTAAAAAGTACTTTTAAAAATTTTAAAATTTTTTTTATTTTTTTTTGTTTTAAATTAATATTTTTTAAGTGTTTTCTGATATTTTGATGTGCTGATATCAAAAATAATTTTTTAAAAATAAAAAAATATCATTTTAATACATTTTTAAATGAAAAATATTTTAAAAAACAACCACAATCACATACTCAAATATGACTAAATTTAATTATAAATTAATAAATTTAAATATAAATTTGAGTTAAATAGTTAATAGAGCCCGTTCGTACAAGAACCCCCTCTTAAATATTTTGAAGAGCTAATTAGATTAGTACTTTTAATTTAATAACATTAATTAATTTGGTTTTTTAAAAACTATACATTTAATCCCTTTATTTTAAAATTCTCCTATAATCCCACTCCTTTCGTTTTTTTTCTTTTTTCTTTTTTCTTTTTCCTTTTGGTAATACCTCAATCCTTCCTTAACTTTCCATTATTTTCCATTTTATTCTAATTTTAATTAGTAAAATAAATAATATCGAATAAAAGTAGATCATTTTTTTCCAAGGAAATGTATATTTTACCCAATCTTTTTCCCTAAACGGTACCGAATAATTGTATTGTTGGAGGTGATACACAAATCATTTAAAATACAAAAAGTGGAGTAGGGTGATTTTTATTAGGAAAGAAAGCATTTTTTAGGGAAAAAATAAATTGCGTATAGTCAACGTTGGTCAAACGATCAATTGATTATTTTTTATTCCATACTGACTAATCGATTAGTCCTGATAAACTATAGGGACTAAAGTATAGTTCAGTCGTATCTAGAAGGGCTAAAATATACAGTTTTGTGGTATCCAAATATCCAAATCTTGTTTTGGCAGGATACGGAACCTGGAGGGGGAGGGAGCGATGGTCAGCGATGGCAAAGAAGAGAGAAGAAGAAGAAGAATCGTGGAAAGAGGGTCGGACCGGATGGCTCTAATCACCGGCCAAATTCAAAGTCTCGATTCGTCTTCATCACAAGCATCTTCAACAACATCAAATTATAGTCACCTTGCACATGATAATCCATCATCCCCATCAACCACGGTCTCTCAACATGCTCAAATTGACGGTACCTTTTCCTCCTGTTTCCTAATATATATGTCACCAGAAATTTTTTAAGTCGTTTTTTGTGTTGATTTGGGACAGGAATGACAGTATTTCAAAAATTAGGCAACATAAATTATCATCTGCTGTGCAGTATTGAGATAAATGAGAATTTGGTTCTCAAAATTTTTCATTGAAAATGGGCACACGTTTTTTCTTTTTTCTTTTTTTTAAATCTGGATCATGACCCCCAACCCCTCCTTCTGATTTTCCCATGTTGCGATGCTTTTGAGATAGGATTCCTAGGATCCATGTAGAAAATAGAGAAGCCAAATTTCAATACTCCATTGACCATTCTGGAAATCAGCTGTTCTTGTAGCAATATCAGATTCTCCATAGGCATATTAATTACAATAGTTTATGAATTTCGTTATTTGAATTGATGAAATCCGGTGAAGGAAGATGCCCTTTATTCTAATTCATAATTTGTTACAAGTTAATTGAATAAGTAGCTATGCCTGTAGGCTATGGAGGAAATATGCGGCCAAATAACATGGATGCTTATCCCTGATTCCAGACCTTAAATTGATAATCACTAATAGTTTTCTTTGTTTTTTTGTATGAGTATGCTGAATTTCTTTTCTCAGCTGCTGTAATAGGTTTACCGTCGCAGTTTCACCCTTCCTCTGCCCATATTATTACTTCAGAATTATGCCTGGATTGTTTCTGTTAAAAGAATTGAACATGTGAAATTAAGACAAGTCCCTGTATGCTGAACAAGGAGCTGCTTCTGTCAACTTCATAATTTGGTAGCTCAGAGTGGTCTGGTTTGCATCACGAAACATTGTTTTACTATTCTATCAATTTCTTATCCATTGTGCTGGTGTCATGCATAATTTGTTCTGAAGGTCACAACTACTTGTTTCATGTTTCCCTTTGCTCTTATGGCTGTTACAGCTGGTTCTGGAGGAGCAGATTACGAGCCTGGTTCTAAATTTCCGAAACGAAAGGCCAGCAATGAAGCTTTCGAAGGGATCGGCTTTGACATTAGAAACCAAGTAGAACAACATTTACAGGAACGAGTGACACCTACAGAAGCTTACAGCAAGATGACTGAAATACAAATGTCAATAGCGACACCATCAATTCAAAAGGCATCAGATAAGCCCAATTTTTTCTCTTCGAAGAGAATAAACTCCTGCATTATAGCCTCCCAGAGATCTCGTGTTATTTGTTCTCTCATAATAGCTTCTCTCGTGCTTATATCATACATTGATTATCCACTGCTTGGAATTAACATAGTGAGTTCAGAGAGCATTATAGCCTCTAGGCCTCTTTACATAGTCCTGCTAACTGATGTAACAATTGTGCTTGTCCGACTGTTTCGTGAAAGGGGAAATCATGGCAGTGAGGAATCTGAGAGAGAACGAATGGTATCTAAGGAAGATGGAGATAACTGGGTGGGAGCAGTTAAGCTCTTGGAGAGAGGTTTGACTGTGTATCAGGCAGTCCGCGGCATCTTCATTGACTGCAGTGTTTATTTAGTTGTTGTTATCTGTGCGCTCTCTCTATTGTAGTTTTGATAGCAAGATGAATATTAGTAAGCTCTTGGCTGCATGGAGTATGGATCCAATTCAGCAGAGCAATAATGCTTGTTGTAAAATCCCTGAACTCATTTGTTCATGTCAAATTCCATAAACACCATTACTTACACTGTAATTATTTCCTTCCCTTCCTCCCTATATGTAGTAAACCATTTTGAATCAAAGCGTCCCTTTTGCAACATTAGAGATAAGTCACCAAAATCAAATTGTCATGCTTCATTAATTGTCAACTCCCCCAATCCTCGCTGAATATGCATATACATCAACCTTGGTAATGGGAAATCTGGTGATTAATCAGATAACGAAATCTCCAAGATCTTCTCTATCTAATAAATGGAGATCGCGCTTTGAAATAATCCACCTTTCAATCACCTCAAGTATATGCTTCAACAGGAATTACTCGAGGGTGGATTGACTCAGAAACTGAAGGTAAAACACTACTTTTTTCCCTCGGTAACGTGACAATAGGAAATGCTTCTATATTTTGCTGCTCAAGAGAAGCAGAGATTATTGGAACATTATGGTACTTAAAGTTACAAATAACATTTCAATATATTATGTGTACAAGTTGATGGCATTAATCTGTGCATATAACCTTAACTGATAAAGTTCTACAGTACAGTGGCAGATAAAGGGAAAGCTGGCTGGCGAGCTGGCTTAGCAGGTATATTTGGGCCATGGTCAGATCAAGCATTAAATATGAGCAATGCGAACTGAGTGACATTGATGAATCCGATTAATTGACACTAGCAGCATCATTGGTATAGAGGGCTGCCGAGACCCTTTATCTCTTCATGAAGAGTAATGCAAAGCAGTGGTAGGCGAGCTTTTATTGGTTAGTTTAGAGGGAAGGCGTATGCCTTCCATATTGGTTGGTAAAGATCAGCTTGTTGGCCCAGGGCACTTCAAGTTCAAATCATTCATTCAATGAATTTACGGGCCGCTGCAAACAATTAAATTAAAGATTGAGGTTGCCTATGCTTGATCATGGCT
This sequence comes from Populus trichocarpa, assembly GCF_000002775.5. NCBI lineage: Eukaryota > Viridiplantae > Streptophyta > Magnoliopsida > Malpighiales > Salicaceae > Populus > Populus trichocarpa. The sequence continues at coordinate 8,116,895 of NC_037287.2, read as the reverse complement.
GTCTGTGCTTCCAATGACAACCGCAGGTTTTCATGTTTTATTTTGCTTTTTAAGTAAACGCCAAGGAGCTGATATTGGACTATAATTTAATTATGCTGAATCATGGCATGAAAATTGCATGCCCTTTGTTTTCCATTCTATCCTAATCCAAAGCAGAAAATAAAGGGGCTAGCTTCTTTCTTTCTGGGCCATGCTAAAGGGTTGCCTGGGGAGGCTCGAAAGATGCATCAGCTTTACTGTGTCTGACTTTATTGCTTTAATATCCCTCCTTTAGTCTTGGGTTCATATTGATTTCGGAAAAAGGATAAATTAGAGGGATTGGTGGGCTCTGGGCAATAGTACCACCACCCTTTTGTGCAGGAAAGAGATCTCTAGTTTTGGGTTTTTTTTTTTTACAACTACTATCATGATCTACTCTTTTCAGTCCAGCTACACTTGCCCCTTGCAAGGAATCCCATGCAAGTAGCTCAAAAAGGTGAGGTGAGAAATTTTTAAAAATGGCATGGCGCCCCTGGCACCTCCTCTTAATGGGTTGATATGTGGAATGCGAGCCCCCTGAGAAATGGCCTAATAATTTGAAGTTTGAACAGTTGAAATCTTCATAAAGTTTTAAATGAGACAGCTGGGACCTTGTTCAACAGGAGAAACGATGCACAGTGTCTCATCTAACAAGAGCCCCACAGTCAAAAGAACCTTATGGAGATGAGTGTAATATATTTGACCCCATAAAAGAAAAGGACTCCGGAAAGAAACAAACCATGAGGTGGTTTTTGGCACCATCTTTGCTAGAAAAATATATGGTGTAGCAAAGAACCCAGTTTTGACCGAATAAGTAGTAGAACACACTGCTAGCGGAAAGAAGTGAATTCGAAATGTCAAGCCTCTTTTTGAGCATAAAATGAACCTCAAATTCATTTATAAATTAAGATTTTTAAAAAAGAAGAAGGATTTTAACAGTTGAAATCGAATGAAAATGGTAGGGACGCAGAGAACTTTCCTGTAGCACATGAGCTTATCTAGATAAGTGATCAGCTGGTAGTGAGCCCACTCGTCTATATGCAGTCTGGACCACTATATCAACATGATTCCTTCTTTAATTATTCGAGTTGTGATATGAAGAGAAAGCTATTGAATGTTATAAAGTGCATCCCATTGTCAAATTAAGCCCTAGATTTAGTAATATTTGAAGCTTGCATTTCATGAAGGAGCAAAAAGATGATCAGAACATGCATGTTGCCTTTACTATTTGAGGTTGAGATTTCTTTTAATCATGCACCGTCAATCATTATTGCTTTAGATATATTATCGTCATGGTGTTATGATGACATTAAATACAAATTAAAAGAAGAAGAAACATTCTTAGATTTAAATTACAGGAAACTCGATTAATAACATAAGAAGAGAGATAAATTCTTAGTTTCTTAGCGGAACTGCTGGAAGTAAAGATATATGTGCTCTATGATCAACATAACAAATTTGATTTTCATGAAGAATAACTAAGAACCTCAACTGCGTAAGTAAGTAACCAGCAGACAATGTTCTTACTAAAATTCCTGAATTCATCAAGCTATACCAATCCACCTTTCTCAAAGATCCTTGAAGGGACGGGAAACCTAGCCGAGAAAGACCGGGAGCTGTCATCAGGGTTGGACATGATCAAGCCGTGATCAAAATTCTGAGAGTACGTGTAGGGATCATAAGTAATATTAGCCTGAGCCGACGATGAACAGTAAAAAATCTTTCTTTTTTCCTTCACTATCTTCTTCCACAATAATCTCCACCTTGGTGACTTTGATTCATGACTGACCAGTGTTTTAAATGACCCAATCCGATCATACCCCCTTTTTGCGTAGCTATTCATGTTTCGACTGCCTGAGTTGCACCATGCCATGGTCACATATATAAAACCAAGAAATATTCGTGTTGCCAGATCTCCAGAGAAGCTGCAAACTAGTATTTGCTTCTGTATAGCAGAGAGTCTTGCTTTTGAAGTGCAAGATCAACTGTTCATATTGAAGTCGAAAGGTACTCAATATGCTGTCCCAGAGTCAAATTATGCAAGCTATATATATACACACACAAAACATACAGGTTGCGGGAAAAGTAATGTAGCCGAAGACCCAAAAAGATTATAACTGACAATTTTTTTTAAAAAAAAGTTTTGGTCCCAGAGGTAATATAATTTTTCAGGTAATCTATTAGTTATTATAAAAATAATTCAGAAATCAAGTCTTTTTTTTATAGTAAATTAATATTATTACCATTAAAAGCAAAACTCAATCAATTAGCTTTACGAGCCTTTTTGGATTTTTATTTAAAAAAAACACACTAAAATAATTTAATTGGTCTTAAAAGCAAAATTTCTTTACCTAGACTCTAGGGTTCTGTTTTTTTACTTCCATCCTGGATATCTGAAATTCAAGTGTCGCTAATCTCGGTATACATTCCTAGTTATTTTAATTTGGATGTTATTAGCCTTTGCTAATCTAAATACACATCCCCGGTCATCCTAGTTTAGATGTCATTAGTCTTTGCTAATCTCAATACACATCCACAATCATCACATTCTTGGTCATCCTAGTTCGGATGCAATTAGCCTTTGCTAATTTTAATATGCATTCCCGATCATATTAATTCGGATGTCATTAATTAGCCGAAGCTAATCTTATGATATACTCTCGGCCATCCTAATTCGGATATTATTAACCCAAACTAATCTTAACACTCTAATGTATTCATAATAGTTCACTTATTGCTAGCTATTTTAAAGTTGCATCACATTTAAGAATTAGAATCATGATTTCATCAATTTAAATAAAAGGGAAGTCACCTACTTGCTCTTCATGTGGTGCAGTCTCCTCTAATAAAAGATCCAATCCTCGTCGCTCCTTCTAGTTCATAAAAAAACCTTTGAGTTATGTTTCATTCGATTCTTTTATCATAATAAATTTGTATTCATGTTTATAGACATGGTACATTCCTATCCTAGCCATTCGATATTCAAATGTCATTAGCATTTGCTAAACTCTGTATACATTCCCGACTATCCTAATTCGGATGTTATTAGTCTTTGCTAATCTAAATACACATCCCTGATTAATATGCATTCTCGATCATACTAATTAATTTGGATGTCATTAGTCGAAGCTAATCTTACGATATACTCTCGGTCATTCTAATTAAGATATCATTAGCCGAAGCTAATCTTAACACTTCAATGTATTTATAATAGTTCACTTATTGCTAGCTATTTTAAAGTTGCATCACATTTAAGAAATAGAATCATGATTTCATCAATTTAAATAAGAGGGAAGTCACTCACCTGCTCTTTCATGTAATGCGTTGTCTTCTAATGAAAGATTCAATTCTCGTCACTCCTCCTAGTTCATAAAAAAGCCTTTGAGTTATGTTTTATTCGAATTTTCTATCATAGTAAATTTGTATTCATGTTTATAGACATGGTACATCACATACATGTGAATTTGTTTCATCACAGTGCATAACAATGTATTTTTAAGGTTAGTGTACCAACGTACTAACATTCAACCATACCTTTATTCATAGTATTAGATTTAATTTCTTAAAAGGTATGTCATGCAACGTATATGGTTCATATTCATATATACCAATGGTTTTCACATTCATACCTTTTCTTAATGGTTTCACATCATAACATTAGTACTTATTCAAGAATTAATTTTTTACTGTCTTGCAACCTTTGTGTTTGCAATGAAATGGTTCCTCTTCATACTTTTGCTTTTCTCATTGCACAATTATGAGTAGCTGCTTCTTTTAATTCATTTTATCCCATTTATTACATAATTATATTTGACTGCCTTGCAAACTTTATGTTTGAGGATGTCATGATGTAATTAAATAATCTGATAATCTTTGTGGATTGCACAACATTCTTAATTTTTTCTAACGTTGTAGGACGGAGCTATCCAAGGATCTGAACGTGCTAGAGATATCTAGCATCTTATATCAGCCATTATTGATGGCGATCACTTGGAGATCAAAGGCTTTTATATCTCTGAGAACAGGTTCTCACACATGGTTATTGACCATGATGTTAAGTTCTGGTTCGTGGCCAAACAGTTGAAGACAAAAAAGAATTCATTCTAGAAAACATTCGGTTCGTAAATAGCTTAGAATGAATGTAATTCACTTATAATTGCATTTTTAATTACTTTGGATCGGGGGATGAGCTGCGCATCACTCTTTGGAGCGATGTTGCACGGAGGTTTGATAAGTCTGCACTCAACGGACTGGCCATACCAGTTATCGTTTTTTGCAGGTTTCCGTGCAGCTAAGTTTATAGGTTAGTTATTTATTTTTCTTATATTGCTTCCTTCGTTACGATTTTTTCAATTTCCTTTATTTTTAGTTGGTGAAGCAGTACCAGTTCATCACTTATTGTTATATTTTTAAAAATGGTTCCCCTTGCTTTTGTTCGAGAAAGCCAAATCTTATCGGTACAACTTTTTCACTTTGGTTTTTCAATCCTGATATACCTGAGCTCCTAGCTTACAAGAATTAGTATGTTAACACTTGCATTTCTCCATGATTTGACCCATTGGTTTTTCTTTCTTTTTTTCCTTTTTGTTTTTTCTTTAATTCCATCTCGAATACAAATTTGTAACAAACATTTCTTTGACAGTACTTCAGCTTTGGCCAGTTACCTGTAGAGGTCTAGCTCCTACCATCTTCCTCTCGAGCCTTCATGACAATTGAAGAATAAAGAAATGAGAATCGAAACATAATTAGAGAGATTCTCTGCATGAGTCCTTATGAACACAAGGTTTTTTTGAAGTTTTCCTCTTCGTTTCTTTTTAGACTTTTGCTTTCCCATTAAAAAACATTTTTTATCTTCAAGTTACAATAACAACATCATTTTCCTATTGCATTGTGCTCTTATAATTCATGCAGCATGACAGATTCACTTTCAATTCTGGGCCTCAGTTATCGACTATGATTTATACAAAGGATGGTGGTATGAAGCCTGCCCAGAATGTACTAATTAGACCTAAGTCACTGATTAAGAAAAAAAATACAAACATATGCCCAGATGACCACAGCTTTATCCAACCACCTCTACCATGGTGATAACATTTTGATGTCCTTCTATAAAGCATTCAAACCCAAAAAAACATGCATGTTAACTTTATGATTATTCGGTTTTGTTGGCTTACTTCCTTGCTTTGATTATATGTGTGCGGAAGTTCAGAGTGCCTTGCATTGTTACTGACGAAGAAGATGTCATTGATTTCATGTTGGTTGGTAAAACAACCGTGAATTTCTTTGGGTCATCTACATATAGACATAGCTATGTCTACGATAAGAAATTCAATGACCTAACACTACTGGATCAGCTGCGCTTCGGTGCTTTTAGGTCTGGGACAAACCGTTGTGAAATTATTATTACAAACATCTTTGAGGGCGTTAATGTTAGTTTAATATGCACATGATATTATTGTATTCAAGTAAATATATATTTATTATTAATAAAAATTTAATTTATTTTTAATATTTATATAATATTAGATTAATAAATCTAGAGTAAAGATAAAGTTTATGGGATAAAAATACTTTGCAGAGAAAATTATAAAGTTGTTATAATTATAGGATATCTATTGCATCAAAACATTGTTACTAAAATGTTCTTGGTCGATGCTCTCTTAATTACTGGACATTCATTAGAACTGTAGAGACTGATACATATTTTGTTTTTTTTTTTTTATAAAATGAAACAATTGTTCTCATAAGTTGAGGTATAAAGGATACCTAGAACTAATATGTAGGTGCTTGTCATAAGACATATAGACTGAACTGACTCGCATGAGAATTCTATATAGAGAGATCACCCATGTCTATGGAAACGCTCACGTAATGGTTATGTAAGTGATCCTTAGACTTGAGATCACTAAGTCATCTTATATAAAGAACGTCATTCTTTGATTTTGATTCTGTTACATGTTATCTTATTTGAGGTAATGAAAGGGCAGACATTAGGTGTAGTATGAACTATATGAAAGTACTTGAGTGATCAAGAGATGACTCATCACCTAGGTGAATTAAGAAAAATATTTCATCTGTTTTCAAATAGTATTAACTGAGAAATCCTTTTTCCTTGATTAAGGTGTAATGAGATTTAAAAAGAGTTTTAAATCTTATCCAAACAATCAATAATTATTAAATAGAGAACAAACATGATTTAACATAACAGACATATTTCATGTTTTAATGTTCAATTGAAATATTATTGATGAAAGAATATTAATTACACTAAGAAATCGGTCACTGAAAGGTAATTAAGTCAAACCACTAATGACTTTTTAAATATTTTAGGGATCATGACACGTTGCTAGACGACGCACATGATCTTCAAATATAAATTAATCAATTGTTGAATTAATAATAAATTAAACTGCTTAATTTATTTAATTCTATTTAATTAGAATTATAATTTATATTTGGGCTAACATATTAGGAACCTAATCGGTAATACACATTAAGAACTATTAATCAGAAATTAAACTAGGATTATTTAATTAAGTATGACTTGAATAAAATATATTTTAGAAATTAAGGACTAGAATATAATTAATACAGAGATTATATTTCTAGACCTAGAAAAATCAAGTAAGGACTTGATTGATTAAATTTCTAAAATTATTTTTAAATAATATATGAATATTATTTAAGAGGAAAATATATATTTTGTTATTTATAGGGTTTTTTTGGATTTTCTATAAATATAAAGCTAAGCCTATTATTTTGTATGTGAAAAAGAGGAGTGGTTGTTTGTTGGACAGAAAAACTACGTAAACACAAAATTAAAGCTAGCACTCTAGGCATAGCAATCCCTCTCTCCTAAATAGAAATTTAGAAAACAATTTACGGGTGGTTCGTATGGATTACCTTTGGAGGCTGGAAAATGGGACGGCTTGTGGTTTGCGACAATTCTGCCTTTAAGAAATTATTCAAAGTAGTCGGAGAAAATCATATTTTCAGGTAATAAATTTTTAAACAACTCTATATCTATCTAACAGGATACTAAAGACTCTCGAATAATTTTGTTTTATAATTTCCGTTGCATGTATAATATTCAGTAAACCAAAAGTTAGCTCCAATGAAACTACCCTGCAACCTAGCTGTTCCAGCTCCTTAACAGAACATCAAACCAATCCTCTTACACCAGGAAGCATCACGCAAACAGATACACTTGCACCTGTTGGTTCACTACTAAAAAATGTAGTAATTAGCAACGGACTACTCTGTTGCAAATAATACTAAAATCCGTTGCTAACACAATTTAGCAACGGAATCAGCAACGACAAATCTCGGATGCAGATCTGTCATTGCTGATTTTTTAGCAACGAAAATTCTGTTGCTTACAATTAGCAACGGATAATCCGATACTAACAACCAGCAATGGATTTTTCATTGCAATTTTAGCAACGGATTTTAGCAACGGAAATTCCGTTGTTAATTTTGGGAATCAGCAACGGATAATCCGTTGCTGAGTATATTATTTTTATTAAATTACTTTTTATTTATTTATTAAAATGACTTTTAATTTGTTTAATTAATTATTTATGGATATTTTAAAAGTTGTAGAATATATATAACCAACATAAATTAATATTAAAAATAATTGTATAACTAATAAAAAATGAGATAAAAATAATATTCATATTATATAAATTTAGTCAAACTTGCATTAATACAATTAAGTCGAAATACAATTTAAAAAAAACAACAAAAGATACAATCATGGTGCTGGTTGCGAAGATGAACCATGATATTGTGGATCGACACAAGATTGATCAGGATATAGTGATCGAGGTGTAGGTCGATAAAGTGGTTGAGATGTGGGACCCATAGGTGTCGTTATCTGGGGAGCCATAGGTGAAGGCATACCTTGGCTAATATTTGATGTCCCACCATGGTATCCAAGATTGTTCACAAGATATTCTTGCATGGAATCCATCTGCCGTTTCATTTCAAGAATAAAATCATCTTTTTTCTTTATCTCCTCTTCTTTATCCTTTATCTCATGTTGCAATGCTCGATACGATGAACTGGGATATGATGACTCCACCGAGTAGGAATGTGATGAAGAACTTGTACTAACTATAGATTTTGGCATACGAGGTGCACCATATACCCTACCCTTTGTAACTCCTCCTGAAGCCACACACCAAGCTGCTCCATCAAATGAAGGATGATTTTCTCGATTAGTTCCATACTTTGAAATCATCTCCATTTTATAATTTTCCTACAAATAAAATACATGCAACAATAAATTCATTTGAATGTTAAATAATACTTAAGTTATATTAAGAAATAATCAAATAAAAATACATACAACCACTTTTTTAGACTAGTTGTCGACGAAGCTACCAGACTGCTTAGTACTCTGATGCAAAGCTGAAAAGACATCATCCCATGGAGGTTCTTTTCCACCAGCTTCCTCTTGCTTTCAAGATTAATAAATATTATAAAAGATAAATATATAAAATTTAATTCATTATCTTAAGCATAATAAAAAAAATCATTACCATGTTAGCTCGATAATCAGCAAATGACACTGTTCCTCCAGAATGAGTGCTTATTTTACCATCTGTTTTGGTTAATCGATTCCTCCTAGCAAATTCAGACCTCCTTTGAAATTCAGGGGTGGACCAAACATCTTTGATCATTTAATTACAGTCATCATTGTTTATCCAAGCAGGACCTTTATCAAGGCAATCTATAATATTTGTAGTGTTTTCTTTTGACATGGCTTTCTTGCGAGCTCGTGTCAATTGTTGATTCAAAGCTATCCTAGTCTTATCTTCCCAAATATTACGAACAATCAACTCATCTTCCTCAGGAAAGGAATATTTTTTCTACCAAATAATATATAAACCAAGTAAAAAGAGTGCATAAAATTTCAAATTATATAAATAATTAATCATATTGTGTTATCTTGTTCCGAATTTGCAAGATGATGTAATAACTAAAGAAATTAAATGAAATTAAAGAGTAAACAAGAAATAAGAACAAATTAGAACACAAATCAGTACATGCTATTCAGTTAATAATTTATGGTTACAAATAACAAGACAATTACTAGCACACTTCTATAGCTATTCAGTTCATAATTTTCATAATGCTATATTAAAGTGATCAAAATTGAAAAGAATATGGCAATTAGTGTTGGTTCTTACCTTAAACTCTTTAAAGAGTTCATCCCTGCACATTGAATCTACTTTTTCCCAAGAGTGTCATGCTCCTTTAAAATTGGACCTCAAAATATCTCCGATTGCACGTCCACACGATGCGTTATTGAACCTGAAAATATATAATAACAAACTTACAGTAAACAAATAATTACACAATAATAAGTAATTTTTTTCATACCTGAAAATATAACCTTAATAAGTTAGTTTTTAAAAGTTTAAACTTACTCTGTTGTTCCATACAAACAAAGCTTTTTTTTTCTTGTAATTGGATCTATTGGTGTGTCAAACCCCTTCCTTTTAACATTTTGATCATAATTGTATGGAGAAGATGTTGAACCGTGGTTTGATGACACACCATCTGGATCCTCATCACATACACCTCTCTCATTACTACCGTCTCCCTCATCTTCATCTCTAATGTTCACATCATCATCATCACCATCATCACTATCAACTCTCCCATAACTCCTATATGAATTATGTCCTCCATAAACAAGTTGGTTATCTCGAGGGAAACCTCCTTGAGTTTGAAGCAAATCTTGGAAGCGAAAGCCCTCACAATATTGATATGCTTCAACCCTCCCATAATCATGTTGAGGATGATGTGTACTCCCCAAAGTAGGTATATAATACTCATTTGCGTTTTGATACACAGGTTGATGAAATGTGGATCCTTTGTTATTATGCCTTGATGTAGTTTGAAATGATTTGGATGAAGTGGAGCTGTCACTCCTTGAAGTGGACCTATCACTCCTAGAATCTAACATGGATCCTCGTCGAGGCATGCTAAAAACCAGAAAAAACATATACATTATCATATGAATATATACAGCATAACAATAAATTAGCTCATAGTTAAACTATCAGGAACAAAAAATTCACAGATATTTTTCCAAGACTGCCATAACTAGAATGAAAACAAACTGTTAAATCTCATTTGTTTTCCAATTCATTACAAACAATATCCAGTTTATGATGTTCAAAATCAGTATGGATTGTCCACTTAATAGTCATAACTTCAAAAAATATTATACTTCAAATAAAATAATTACTGTAACAACAACAAATATATAAATAACACCAAGACCATTTCATTAAGCATTCCTTGCAATAATAAAAATCAGTCATGAAGTTTATATTGTCAAAAGCCAATTAACATAAACAATAATAAAAATAAAAATCTAAATAATTAATTAAGCAGAAATCAAAATTATAAGTATGCTTACCTTAATGTTTGTTCCTATAAATCAAAACATTGAGTAGGAAGAACCCTTTTATTCATGCTCCAGCATCTATCAGCAAGAAGACAAATCACAAAATAAACTATAACATCAAAATCACAATTTAAAGATTGATACTTGAAAGGTTAGAAATGGTTTCAAAGGTCAATGAAAATGATATATGTAATGTCATCCATAACACACACTTCAATAAAATAATAAAGAAAAAACATTGAAAGCCTAAACATTGTCAAATAATATGAAATCATCCATACATATAAAAAAAATAATTCATTACATATACTACGAAATATAATTAACCTGTGCTACTCATTATTATCATCACTCCTAACCATGTCATCATCATCACACAAAACCATGTTTTCGTCGTCGTCGTCATCACCACCATAAGAATCATCACCATCACCATCACCATCACCACCACCACCACCACCATCATCATCATCTTCTTGTTCTTCTTCTTCTTCATTGTTTCCCCAATTTATGTCAAGTTGAAGCAATTCATGTTGACTGATTTCTTCATAATAAGATGATTCAACAAGTATATTTTGATCATCAAGTGTTTGGGTAGGAAGGACACGACATGGTTGATAAATCTCATCTGATTGATCAACATCAAATGATCTCACATTGTTGGCATCTTCAATAAATTCACTCATGTCAACATTATAACGACTTCTAGTAGTTGTCTTAATAATCGTCCACCATTCAGATGATTTATTACCAGGCGGATATGTATAGTAGACTTGTTGACATTGTTGTGCTAACATAAAATCTTCATTTTCGTGTAGTCGAGATGTATGTTCGATTTCAACCAAACCATTCGAACGATGCACTCTAATCCCTCGTTTTGTATCATACCAATTACATTTAAACATAAATAACTTGCACTTAATCCCCAAGTATTTGAGCCAAACAACTTCTTTAAGCATTCCATAATAATCACGTTCATTATCATCATAGCAATTTCCCTTCACACAAACTCTACTATTCATTGTCTTTTTAAAACGCCCATAACTTTGAGTATGAAATTTAAAACCATTCACATAATACCCATTATAACATTTCACTGAAGTTGAAGGTCCCATAGCAAGTCCAAAGAGTTGATTTCCAATTCCGTTAAATTGGTATTCCACCTAGCATAATAGTTAACTTCATAAGAAATAGTGATTTAAAAGAGATTAGTAATATTTTTAAAGTAACTAATTGACATAAAATATAAATACTTATGAATACTTACATTATTTTTTAACCAATTTAGAAAGATCTCTTCGCATAATTTTTCAATTTCAACATCACTCGCATGTGGTTGTTGTGACTTTAGCTCTTGACGACATTGCCTAAAATTTTTAAATGTTTAAGTTAATAATAAATTATTATAAATTAAGTACAAAATAACATTTCATACTTACTCTAAATAAGGCTTAAGTTCTTGACAAGAATATCACATAGTATGCGCAATTTGCATTTCAGCATGTGACAACTGTCTTCTATAAAATCTTTTGGATAATTTTTTCCCTGGATAGGAAAAAATAGAGAGACATCCATCTACAATGTTAAGGCCACCATCATCATTCCGTGGAACTCGATTCCAAATTGTTTGCACGTCATCACCAAAATAATGAGATGCAAAATTGGTGATTTCATCAATCAAGTATGCTTCACATATGGAACCCTCAACTTTAGCTTTATTGGTCACTTTCTTCTTCAAATAAAACATATACCTATATCATTTCTTAATATTAGTTTATTTTTTAAAATAAAAAGGGAATAAAATTAACATAGTATGAAAACATACCGTTCAAATGGATACATCCATCGATATTGAACTGGTCCACCAACTTTTGCCTCGTAAGGTAGATGTATCGTCAAGTGTTTCATGGAGTCAAAGAAGGATGGAGGAAAAATCCTTTCAAGTTTGCAAATTATTTCAATTATATTCATCTGCATTAACTCTATGTGCTGGGCATTTAAATTTGTTGTACAAATATCTCGAAAAAATACAGACAGTTCAGTTAATGCCTCTCACAGTGGCCTAGGTAAGTAAAGTCGGAAAGTAATTGGAAGAAGTCTTTGAATGAAGACATGACAATCATGACTCTTCATCCCCGAAACCTTACATTGTGCCTCTTTCACACATCGTGAAATGCTTGAAGCATAACCATCAGGAAATGATAATTCCTTCATCCATGACAAAACTTCTTGTTGTTGTTTCTTGTGTAGACAATAAGTGCCTTTAGGTTTGTAAACTCGACCACTCATATCTTGTTGCAAATGCAAATTTGGCTTCTTACAATACAATTGAATATACAACCTAGCCTTTAAATTGTCCTTGCTTCTATTAGGACAATCCATTACTGTATAAAAAATATTGTCAAAGACATTTTTCTCAATATGCATGACATCAAGATTATGACGAATCAAATTTGTATGCCAATATGGAAGCTCCTAGAAAATGCTCTTCTTCACCCAATTGTGTTTAACACCAAAGCCAGGAATTTTATCATTACATGATGAACTTCCATTATGTCCCTCAGTATACTTGGACACTTCGTTTAACATTTCCAAACCAGATGGACGAGGTAAAGGAGGGAGCCTTTCAATTACTTCTTTCAAAAACTTATCAGATTGACATCTATATGGGTGGTTCATGGGTAGGAATCGTCGATGACAATCAAAAAATGTAGTTTTCTCTTCATTTTTTAATCTAAAAGCCTTGATATGCTCCATACAATAAGGACAAGACAGATTTCCATGAGTACTCCACCCCGATAACATGCCATATGCTGGAAAGTCACTAATGGTCCATATCAAAGCTGCCCTTAATTGGAAATTTTCCTTTCTGTATACATCATATGTTTCAACACCAACAGGCCACAAATTCTTTAACTCATCAATCAAAGGTCTTAGGAAAACATCAAGCTTTTTCCCCGGATTCTTTGGCCCATGAATCATCATTGTCAAAAACATGAATGGTCTAGTCATGCACTTCCACGGAGGCAAATTATAAACAGTAACAATTACTGGCCAACAAGAGTATGTATTTGAAGACATGAAAAATGGACAAAACCCATTAGTGCATAACCCTAACGAAACATTTCTCGGATCTGATGCAAAGCTTAAGTGGACACGATTAAACTCCTTCCATGCCTCCCCATCAGATGGGTGCACCATAACCCCATTATCTGACGTATGAAAATGATGCCATGTCATATCTTTGGCATGATATGGAGACATGAACAGTCTCTAAAGCCTTGATGTCAAGGGAAAGTATCGGAGTTGCTTCTCTGCCTTATTGGAACCTTTACTAGTTGGATTTCTAGGTTTGTATCGTGAACTTCCACAAAAATCACAATTTATTTTCATAGCATCTACTCCATAGTATAGCATACAGTAATTAGGACACACATCATATTTCTCATAACCAAGTCCAAGTGGCCGCATAAATTTCTTGGCATCATAAAAATTGGATACCAAATTTTCATCATTAGGCATGCAACTTTTTGTAAAATCAATAAACTTGTTGAAGGCAGTTTGAGTCGAATTTAAAGTTGACTTCATATTAAGCAATTGTACACAAGCAGATAATTTGGATTGCTTGGTACACTCATCCCACAAAGGCTCCTCCGCAGCTTTCAAAAGCTGAAAAAATTTAGTTGCCTCCGGATTTGAAAGTTCCTCTGCTACCACAGGACTAGACACATTATCATTATAGTATGCATCACCAACCCCCATTGCATCCATGACCAGATTCCTATATGGATTTTCTAGACAAACATCATTCACAACATGACTAATTCCAACCGATGAAGGTCCAGCCAATATTGGTTGTGCGACATAAGGCTCCCCATATACAGTTCAATTTTCATAACAAGGTAAAAAACCTTTTGTCAATAGATGCTTACAAACATCATCTTTCTTTAAAAACTTTTGATTTTTGCACCTCATACAAGGACATCTAATTCCCCCCCCCCAGATATATTTTTATCAATTGAAAAGGCAAAATTGATAAATCTTCTAACACCTGTAATGTATTCAGGACGAAGACGACCATCCATAAGACGACGATACATCCACGATCGATCATCCATGTTAATCTAATTAACATGATAACACCAATAAGTATTTTTATAAATAAGCATACTTCTTTAACTACTAGTACTTAAACAATCATTTAAAATAAAATATGTACCACATAGCTATATGTAATTGGTATTTTATAAACATTTTCTTTTAGGGTAAGCTAGAAGATGGACAAGAAATTGCTATGAAGAGACTGTCAAGGAGTTCTAGACAAGGATTAAATGAGTTCAAAAATTTATTTGAAATATAAGAATTCTAATAGGTTATTAATTGAATCCAAATTTAAACAATATTGTTATTTATCCATTTCCTTTTTAATTATTGGAGTAAACTATTAATTTAATTTAATTTAATTTCAGAATTTTTTAATATATAAACACTATAATATTATATTTTAATTAGAGAAATATGATTTTAACATGGTGATTTTACTTAATGGCTTGTTTTGTGGGTAAAAAATGCAGTATTTATTTGAAATATTTTAAGCATTTAAATTGAATTCAATTACATGATTCAAAAATTTATTTGAAATATAAAAATACTAATAGGTTATTAATTGAATACAAAATTAAACAATATTGTTATTTATCCATTTCCTTTTTAATTATTGGAGTAAACTATTAATTTAATTTAATTTCAGATTTTTTTAATATATAAACACTATAATATTATATTTTAATTAGAGAAATATGATTTTAACATGGTGATTTTACTTAATGGCTTGTTTTGTGGGTAAAAAAATGCAGTATTTATTTGAAATATTTTAAGCATTTAAATTGAATTCAATTACATGATTCAAAAATTTATTTGAAATATATGAATTCTAATAGGTTATTAATTGAATCCAAATTTAAACAATATTGTTATTTATCCATTTTCTTTTTAATTATTGGAGTAAACTATTAATTTAATTTAATTTAATTTCAGATTTTTTTAATATATAAACACTATAATATTATATTTTAATTACAATGGTTTTGCCGCTAAAAAATACAGTATAAGTTTCAAAAAGCATTAATTATTATTTTTTTGGACAACCTATTAATCAGCCTTAAAAATAATTAAAGTTGGTTTAAACATGAAAGAGCTTTTTTTGAACTACCCACCCAAAGTTTTAAATTGTCTTGTCATTGATTTATATTGTCTAACCAAATAATCAAAATGGGATTTGGGGCTCTAAATGCCTTCATGGTTTTGAAATTAAATAAAGAAGACCAAGGCTTATTCTTATTCTTCTTAAGAGGAAAATTACCAAAAACATGAACTTCAGGAAGCAATATGTAAAAGCAGAAATAAAAAGGACAGTACTATGCCCAGAAAAGTTAATTGAATATAATTCCAGCATCATGTTCACATAAACCTCCAAAACTAGGATCTACAAGGAAAATAAATTTAAATATGAATAATCTTATCCCAATGAAAAGCAGAGTTCCAATTAATTGAAAAGATTACAATAGGCATGCCCAGCAGACAAATTAAGCATAATCTAATTAAGCAACCATCAAAAAATGGAGCATAATAGACTTACCTAAGCCCCAATAATCAATGGCCCAAGGTGGAGATTTCCTTGTTGTAACCCAATCAGACTTAGCCAACTCTATTGATTTAT
Organism: Populus trichocarpa; assembly: GCF_000002775.5. Classification (NCBI taxonomy): domain Eukaryota; kingdom Viridiplantae; phylum Streptophyta; class Magnoliopsida; order Malpighiales; family Salicaceae; genus Populus; species Populus trichocarpa. The sequence goes on along the minus strand of NC_037287.2, from coordinate 8,100,732 downwards.
ATTGTGATCCAATAAGCCATTCATATTGTTGGAAAAATAAAAAACATAAATAATATGTTAAACTCATCCAGCTATATCAATTGCTAGTCTTTAAAATAAATCAAAGTTAAACTATGAAAAACAGAAAGAATATCCAAGTTAAAGTACTATTTAGTTTTTATATTTTCATGGCAATTGTCTTCTCATAACAATTTTTTTTCTTCTAAGATCTAACCTAAAAATTTTCAATCTTGAACAAGATTACAAAGTTATTTTGAAATTTCAAAATAACTAACATTTAATTTATAACAAGAAGCCATGAACATACCTCACCCACTTAGCAACACTATGAAAGATACGAGAATAAATTTCATCTCAGCATATATGGTTTAGTATTGTTAAAGACCACATCATTTCTTGCTAACCAAATAGACCCCAAATTAGCATCTCACCACACTGTAAGACCTCCACTCCTGAAAGAGCACATCAATAAAGCATAGAACTACCCAAGAAACACCCACCAGCACATAATGTTAGAATTTTTTTTTAAAAAAAAAAAACATGGTTAAAAGAGCATATTTCAGAACAGATTTGAAGTGAGTTTCATATGAAAATTAATTTTCAACATAAATCCTTTAATATGAAATATTATATCTTATGGTTTTCAAAAACATAATGACTAACTTATAAAATCATAAAAAATGCATAGACTAAATTATAATTTACTCTAATTATTATCTCTTAAAACCTATAACTTAATAGGAATCTATATGGTTAGGACATAATTTTTCTACAAAACTAAGCCTTTGCATAAAATGAAATTCCAATGAGATGCTTTTAGTTCAAAGAGCAGAACAACAAAGTACAAAAAGCATAGCATAAATAACTTAGCTATAAATAAACCTAGCTAACCAAAAGTCAGATCAATAGAAAATCAGTACAGGACCAAGAATTCACAGCAAGGAACTACTGACTTCCCAGCAACAATCAAAATAAATTTATAGTTAATTGATATATTATTTAGTCATCTCCAGGTTTCATTTTGGTCTCATAATTTCCATCTAAAAAGAAACTTAATATCAGATTTAATGAAAGAAAATCATTCAATTAATTTTTTTATATACAAACTAGAATTGAATAAGGAAAGGAAAAAAACAGTCTTATGCCCTGAAAAGTTAATTGAATATAACCAATATACAAACTGGAATTGAATAAGGAAATAAAAAAAACAGTCCTATGCCCTGAAAATTTAAATATGCATATTTAAATTTTGATACAAGAGAATTAATACACACCACTTAATCTCGTATTTGGTAGCTATTGCAATATCTGAATTTTGTTTGCTGAAAATAGGAACTCCATCAACCCTCCTGCTCCCATAGCTATGTGGAATAGTCTTGAGAAGTTGGTGTGCTGCCTTGACCTGTGAGAGCATAAATCAGATAAACAGAATTATGAATCTATCACAATAAATACAACTTTGTGAATACAATGTGGTCTGAACAAATGGTACCTGCTTTTAATTTGGAACAAACTGAAATAGTTGAGGTTTCTCCTGCATAACACAGCAAAATAAAAGGTGGATTATTCCAGAAAATGATATGATATTAGAAATATGAATAGGATCGTAAAATTTGAATTTTGTCAAGGAAAATAAGTGCGTATAAGTTTTGCAACTAAAACTAATAATTGCATATTTTGAAAAAATATCTACACGAATCAGCAACCACCACATCCTAGTAAGTTGGATTGGCTGTGACTAAAAGGCAGCACTAAAACTTTGCAAGCATGCTCAATCAAATCACAGCAAGAAAAAAAGAAACACTTGGACTGCTACAAAAGAAGAAAATGCATCACAAGTTAACCAGTTGCTAGACTCTCTAGATTTTAACAGCATCCATACGCTGCTGTAACACTTAAAAATTATAGAAGTAGAGCATTACAAGGTAAAAAGTTGAAGCAACAGGGTAGCAAGTTATAACAGCATGAAACATCTCAGTGAAAGTGAAGAAATTGAACTGATGCATAATTTTCATCGATCACTCTCTTCCAGACACATGAATTACCAGCATTAGTCCAGTAGCCTAAAGTCATTCAATTTATGAACCGTAACCCTAAAAATTAAATTGGGGGTTTTGATAAATTTTCAATTAAACATGCATAATTAGGTTATAGATCATGGTAAAAACATTTCATAAACCCTTATATTATCGAATTAATAGCCTAAAACCAATATTCAAAGTATCGAAAAAAAAAATGTTACCTGTGTTCTTGAGTTACAGGTGACTGAGATGGATCTACAGGACAGAAAAAAACCTGAGATTGGGAAAGTTAGGTGAAAAATTTTTAGTGTAAGTTAAATTGCAACAAAGAAAAACAAAAACCCTAAATTAATTACCTGAACTATTAAACAAAAGCGTCAAAAACCCAACCCGTTTACAAGGAGAAGGGGTAAATCAGCATGTTCGATGGTGATAATGATGGGTCTGGTTCGATGTTGCCATGGGTCTGTGTTTTTGGTGGTTTACAGAGAAAGATTGAAACTGTTCAGATGAAGGAGAAGAAGATGAAGAAAAAAAATTAAGGGTGCTGAAGACGCGAAGAAGATGAAATGTTTGGGATAAAGGAAAATCAAATCGATGAAGAGAGGATGATTTTTCTACAGTTATGGATCGATGTTATTAGGGACGAAGGAGACTGGAAGAGTGGAAGATCATTAATTTTCATCTGTTGGTTTTGTTAATTGGTCTCTGTTTGCATTTCGGTGTGGGGGGAGAGTACTGGTGTAGATTTACCAAAGCCAGCGAAAAATAAACGGTTGAGATTTTATCCTAGTAAGTGCAATCAACGATCTGCGTAATTTTGGTTTTATATTAAAATTTAAATAATTATTTTTTCAATTAGCAACGGAAAATCTGTTGCTAAATTCAATGTAAAGTTTGCAACGGATTTTAAAAAATAATATATATGTAATTCGTTGTAAATCTGTTACTGAATTTAGCAACGGAATTATCCGTTGCTAAATTCAGATGATAATAGCTCCTGTTTTTAGTAGTGATTCTTCAGAAACTCCATCTGAAACAACCAAATATTGTTGATCTCTCTTCTACTGGAGCTTAAAGAAAGCTCGACTTCACTGACTTTGGAGCACATCGTAGGTTTACACACTAGATCCAAGCTTTATTGACACATTTTGTTTTCATTTCTTTAATGTTATCTGCTTTTGTTTTATTACATGCATGACAAGCATACAAGTTCTCTGTTTTTTGTTCATCACTGTATGTTTTTTTCTCTTCAATGTTCCAGTTTACTTTCGCACAGCCATGTTGGTTCATCCTACGCCAATAATCCAGGTGTTGATGATGAGCTTGAGATCCAAGATTCGGCTCCAGATACTCAAGATGCTTCTCCTCACACAAAAAGGCAGCGAGCCTCCCAGAAAACTTGCTGTGCTGAGCGTAAGGACCTTATTGCTGAACCTCTAACTCAATTTACATACTTCTTTCTTTGCAATGATCAAGCAACCTTCCCAGAAAACTTTTTCTACTGTCAGTGCCTATATATGCTGTTCTAATGTCTCTTTTCATTGTTCTGTGATTGCAGGTTTACTTGCTTTCCAGCATCTCTTGCATTCGAGACCTTCATGCACAAGTCTTAAATTTATTTTGTATTGGCTGCTAAACCATGCATAGTTACTATGCTCCAATTTCCACTACTACTTGCCATACTACTACATTTTGCTTTCTTCATGGCTTTGGACTTGCTGATATCAACGACAAGGCCCTTTGTTGCAGAAAACCCAGGCATAGCTTTTTTGCTCTTCCATCCTGTTTTTGATGTTTGTATACAAGCCATGTAGACAGCCTCTCAAAACTTGAAAGCAAAATTTACTGACTTTTACCTTCAATAGCAGTTTACCTATGATCGATTCATGCACACTCAAAGACTTTCGTGTTAAAATACATTTTTTTCCCATTTCATTAAAAAAAAAAAATAAAGAAGCCCGCGGCGGGGACCCTATCTAGTATATACATATATTATGTGGCCCAATGAATGATTCTCAAGGTAAAAATACATACTGGCAAGAGAGAAACAGTGCATGCTCATAGTTATCACATCTGATGTGTGCATAAAATTCCACTTGCTCTAGCTTTCCTGTGCATGGAGAGTCTTAAAAGTGCACCCAACGAATCTTTTAGCTTATGCTGCAGCAGCGGCGCCCGCAAGCGCTTCAAGTTCATCTCTGATCAGTACACACAGATCCATATTTTAGCTAAAGCAAATTATTTTAGCTAAAGTCTTAAAATTAAATGCACCCAACGAATCTTTTAGCTTAACTGACTTGACATAACCAATGTCATTTTCAGCTGTGAAAAACAATTAATTACGGAATAAACTTTATGTAGGTAGCAGACAAGTTTAAGTATTTCAGTTATAGCAACAATCTACTTTTGTAATTGTTACTTGAAATCCAGAATACTGCATTGTTAGGGAAGACGACCTTTTCAGCAGATGGAGCTGTAGCTTTAGGAAAGGAATCTTTCATTTTTTCTGAAAGAATGGCACTTTCTCAAAAAATAATTTAGACGAGTAGCACAGATAAAAAAAAAAGATTTTGAAAAATAACACATTTAATAAGTTGCATTAGATTCTTGAGATTTTTTTTAAAAATCTTTAATTGTGTTATTAAAATTAATAAAACCCTATTGAAATTTAATTAAATGCAACTAACCTTTTATTAATAAAACAATTAAAGATTTTAAATTTCTTATTGGGAATATCACAATCTGGGATTCTCCTTGTGCTAATTTCCAAAAGTATTTTACCGTGCTATTTTAAAAAATGACCCAGAATTAATTGGATTGCAGCAGTATCAAGATCTTAAATTGCGCAATTATTGGGCGGTTGAGGGATACATTCAAAATGTTGGGTGTTCCTCTAGATTTTGAAAACAATTTATTTAAAATTATTTTTTATATATTTTTAAATTTTTTTTGATGTATAGATATTAAAAATAATTCTTAAAAATAAAAATATATATTTTAATATATTTCTAAATAAAAAAATATTTTAAAAAGCTACAGTTATACACTCTTAAACAACCTATATAGCATTATATGGTATTCACTAATATTTTACTATGAATATAAATTAATAAATATATAATATGATTAACAGTGACTATCCCCTCCTAGCTTTGTTGATAATAAATGCCTGTTTGAGACGGCGTTTCAATCAAAGCTTTTAATAAAGTTAAATTTTTTTATTTTAAATTAATTTTTTTGTTTTAATTTTGAATCATTTTAATGTGTTAAAAGAAATTTAAAAAATAAAAATTATTATTTTAATATATTTTTAAATAAAAACTAATTTAAAAAACAACGATAACATACCAAATATTCCGTGAGAGTACCAAATAGAGTAATGCCAACTCACCTCAGGGTAACAAGTTTGACGAACAATTGTCTGATTGTGTGTATTTACCAGAACTTCACAGGACACTCTTGCCTGTATTAATTAAGATAGAATTAAGACAGCACCTTTGATATCACTAAACACAAGGAATCAATAGAAGTAGATCATGTAGGTTAATTACTACATTAAGTTCTAGACAACACATGCATGCAATCTTCATCACCTGGGATCATATATAGGCAGAGAAGTTATTACAAGCACATGATATGACAGAAGAACTGGAAAGTATGAAGGGAAAAGGGGAAGAAAGAACCAGTTTTGACAGCTTCAATAAGCTAAATTTGTCAAATATAATACAGTCTAAGGCCTAGAACAATTCAGTATATTAGCCTAATAATTTGATCAGGTCTTCAAAGCTTGGTGCATTTTACTATGACTTGTGCTCGGCCCCAGTAAACTTGGCTTTGGAGGAACTAGCATCTCAAGATTTGCTTAAAAGAATACTTCAAGATGACCTAAAAAGATTATGCAAGGGTTACTTGCAAATTAATGTACGCATTGAATGTGATAATTTATAAAGCATATGTTAAAAAAATATTCTTATACACATTCAATTGGGATGGGTTTAGATTAATATACAGTCACAACTGCCATGCGCATTACCTTAATCAATTTTGAGTCTCTAACCAATAAAAAACTTCAAAACTTTAGAAGAGAATAGAAAAACAGAGTATTACCTTCAAAGGGAACCCGAAGAACAACAAACCAAGCTTGCCTGAAACCTCAGTGACAGTATCAAACGGGACCGTACCCCTACCCAAGTCCTCAAGCAAGGACACCACGCCGGACAAAACACTGATCCCCCTTAAATCTATTTCAGCATCCACGTAGGATGATCCTAGTGCCCTCACGTGTCCATGATCGGATCTCACGTGACCCAGTCTCTTCCCTTTGTACCTTACAGCAACATCAAGGCTTCTAAAATCCATGGAATACACATCGACGTTGCGTACTCTTAAAGTAACATACAAAGATAGATCAATATTAATTATGGGCAAGGTGTGTATGCGTATCTTGTCTAGGCGCAGCCCTACGACCTTGATCATGGGATCGGACGGCCAAAAAACATAGACAAGTGCTGAAAGGAGGAGGAGGAGGAGGAACACGGTAGTTATCATTGGCCATCGGCGGCAGAACGGAGTGGTGGGGTGGCGGTGAAAAGGTAACACAACACACCCTTCTTCATGCTGACATGGTATTTGAGCATAGCAATGAGTTGGCGATAGTGGTGGTTCAGTACTCTTGGGAGGAGCCATGAGCGGTGCTGTGGAGAGGGGGAGGAGAGGGGGAAAGAATTTTGGCGAGGAAAGTGAGTTGTGGGTGTCGGGTTTGGTCGTTTGCTCTTTAAAGTGATGTCATGATGTAGGGAAATTGTAGAGGGGACTTCCTGGTTGTTGGGACTGTTTCTCGGAGTTATTTGGACTCTGTGGGGACATGAGAATGATGAGATTTGTTTCTTACGTGAAGGTCATCATCATTTCTTTTGCTTTTTCTGGTGTAAGTGATGACCAGCACTGTAATTTTAGCAACACGTGCGGAGTTCGTGTTTTTATTACTTAAAAGGAAAAAAAAATAACACATCTCCCATTTAAATAGATTTTTTAATGGTGTAAATATAGTTTTTTATATAAATTCCAATTAAAATTTTATTTTAACCACTTATTTTTATTTTAATATATTTAATATTAATACTTTTGATTTTTTTGAAAAAGTTATGGAAATGATTTAATATTAATACTTATTTTAAAATTTTATTTTAACAACTATATTTAAAATAAACATATTTAAAATATTTATTTATTTCAAAAACATTGAACTTAATACATATATTGTATATTGTGATTATATTAATATTATCTAATTACCAAATTACAAATTATTATTATTGTTGTTATTATTATTATTATACTATGTATTTGTTTAACCAAAAAAGCTCATGAATATAATTATTTTTATTAAATAGAAGACATGGATCTATTTGTTTTGGCAACAAATTAATTAATATACTTCATGAATATTAAGTGAAACGAAAGCATTTACAAAAAAAATATATAGTATCTAATATAAGTAAGTCTAATTAATCTAATAGTTCTAAATGGTCAGTTGTGAATTTGTCATAACTACATCATGTAAAATGTTTAATAAACTTGTTTATAATTTATTGGACCAAGCTAAACCTAAAAAAAAAGCTTGTTCGTGTCAAATACACAACTTGACAAAAAACAACCATAACTTTATATCTATTGAATTATGCTTGAATTTTGCCATATGATTCTAAATAACCAGTTTTAAAGAGAGGCTAATTAGTTGTAGCCAGTCGAGGTCTAAAAGACCCTTTAATTAGGCTATTTGGGTCATTTTGTTTTTTTTTCTTCTTTTTTTTTTTGGATTTTTAGCTTAATATAGGATTGTATGTTTTTTTTTTTATTTGACTTAAGATTCTAATTTTTCTACCTTGTAAAGGTTGATTTCGGACCTATTTAAGAAGTTAAAACCTCTTAAGAAGGTAGACTATATTAAAGAGAAAATTTTGTAATAAAATTACTTCTTTTTTATTTTTGGATTTTAATTTCAATTTATGTTGTTTTTCCTATTTGATTTAGGATTTTGATTTTTCTACTTTATAAAGGTTGATTTTTTCTAGCGTATTTAAGAAGTTGTAATCTTCTTTAAAAAAAAAAGATTAGAGAGGAAAATTGTGAATAAGGGTTTTGTACAGACACCTTTTTTCAACAATTTTTTGTATTATTATACTAGTTGTTTCTTGTCTTATTTTAATCTGCATTGGTATAAAAAAAAGTTTAACTTGCAAGTAAGTCAAGGAGCAATATCAAATATGACCAATACATCATTAGAGTATCTATAAACTAATAATGAAAAGCATGATGTCAAACAACACAAAACCATTAAATTCTCATAACTAGAGAAGGTTCTCTATGAGTTGCTTGTTTAATACTAAGAATATGTGAATATAACTGGAGAAAGTCACGAGGAAGGAAAAGGAGTTTATAAAAAAGATGTACCATGTAGATACTTTAGAATTCTATTTTTTTTTAAGTTGGCTCAGTCACTTTGAATCAAGACACGACATCAAGATATGTCATCTTTTTAGAGAAAGAAAATTAGTTGATATGGAACTCATGAAGAGCAATTTACAGTCTATTAAGAAAAACTAGATCAACTTACCATAAAAGATGTTTTCATTATAGATGAAACATGATTGTTTTATAGACTACAATCATATCATTCTCTTGCAACAAAGTAACTGGAAGGTAAGAAACAAGACAATGAAAAACTTACAATTATAATTTGTTGTAATAAGAATGGTTATGAGAAAAAAAAATTATGGTTTATTTGCAACTATACTGAACCACAATGTTTCAAGAATGTGAACTTAAAAAATATAAACTATAGGTATTAAGCCAATAAATGAGCATGGATGACTAGGATTTGATTCCAAGAATATGTTCGATAACTTGATAGAAAAATGGATGGTAGATAAATTCTCTTTCTTTTGATAATTGTTTTGCTCATCTAAAAGCTATTGAAGGTTTAAAAAATATTGAATTACTTTCATTGTCATCCAACACAACATCACAGATTCAACCTTGTGATTCGGGTATTATATTAGTTTTTAAGATGCATTATCATCATTAATTTTATCTAAATGTTTAGAGGGTTATGAAATTAGGATCCCAAATCTAGAGAAGATAAATATTTTAGATACAATGAATCTTGCAATCTTGACTTGGACAACATATGTTCAAGCTAGTATAATTACAAAGTATTTTCAACAATGTAAAATAACATGGCTTCAGAGAATCTGGATTAATACTTAGATAATTAAGGTGTTTAAAAATTGCATGTTTTAATTAAAGAGTTGAAGTTTCGTGATACAATGAATGTTCACTAGCTTTTGAACTACCTAGGAGAAAACAAGGCAACTTCAAAATTGTTGAGTAACAAGCAAATTATTGAGAATTTTATAAGAAATGTAAAAAAATATGAAGTTCAAGATAATAATTTTGTATTAAAGCCTATATTGCACAAAGATGCACTCAAAGCAACAATCACATTACATAATTTTCTCATAGGCCCAAAAAACACTATACCAGAGCTTTTTAATGCACTAAAAATGGTTAAAGATGAGGTCCTAAGAGACAACATCAATTTCAAAGAAAAAACAAGTAGCATTGGAATCATATTTTACAAAGGTTCCTAATTGAGTCACACACACACACACACACATATATATCATAATTTTGATGTACAAGGAGATTATTGATTTATATATCAAGTGGGACCTATGTTCTTTTAATGTACTATCTTACAAATTTAATGAATTATTAATTTACCATAATGATCCCAAGTTAAGATTGACTAGATATATTATTTAATTAAGGTTATTAATTTATCTAGTATTAATTTATTGAGATTATACTAAATTTAGTATATGGATTGTGGGATATAAAAAGGAGAGGATTATCCTTGTTATATAGATAAACAAGTAGTATGTCAAAAAAATAAAATTAATACCCTTGAATGATTTGTTGAAGACTTGACATGAGATAAATTAGTTTTGATTATAAAAATATCAAACATTATAGTGTCAACCTCAATTGCATTATAGTTAGTGAACAAGAAAAAAAACCATGATTTTCATTTTATTTTTTCTTTTCGTATGTTTGGCCTTTAATTATATTTATTGTGATATGTTGTGTTATGATGTTAAATATATCAAAATATTTGATAATGAATGTCGCACACGTTCAGCGTCACAATGATCGTCCTCCTGAACTGGAATCTTCAGGTTGATGGGTGGAAAAAACAAGGAATTTTTGTTCTTCATCAGTAAAAATAGGATGGAGTCATCACTTAGTATTTTAGTCACTAGAAACTCTAATTGGTCTTATAGTCTAGATAAGAAGACTAGTTATGTATAGGGAGGATGTATCACAAAGGTGTTGTTGTGTTTTTTTAAAGGTTGGTATGTCTAAGGTGTAAGAAAAGTCATTGGTAAGAAGGTCTTTATCTTATCATGTTAAAACATAACCATTCTAGTGTTAAAACATATTTTTTGCATTTTTCTTTCAATATTATAAATACATCTTACATATAAGTTCATAATCCTAGATATTCAAACATACAAGGTAAAATTTTTAGTATTTTTAAAATGTAGGTCAAGTTCTTATAGATTTCATAAATTGTTATTAAATCCAAAAATACATGCAAATATATCAACAAAACTATTTTTCTTGAATTTTTGTATTTAAAGATGTTAAATCATGCCTTATATTTTTTTTATGCAAATATGATTATTTATTATCTTTTTTTTTTTAAGAAACTAGGCCATATAAAATTTAAAATAAAGTTATATTTGTTTTTTAAAGAAAAATTTTAGTTGTTTTTGTTGAAGGGAACTGATTTAATACCGAAAAAACACCTTGCGTGCAAGTCATAATTTCAAGTATTAAATATGGGAGGGTAAAAATATGGGGAATTCAAAATCATTTGCAAAATAATCTTTCAAAAGTTAAAATTTATTAAAAACTGGACTAAGACCCTACTTGGCAAGACATAAATAAAGTATTTTTATCAAGCTATTTTTAAACATGAAATCAACTTAAGATGAATTGTCATTCATCAACTCAAAACTGAGCAATACCAAAAATCCACACAAATCTTATTAATTTTACGAACTTTGTTCAAATTTCATGCTAATTCTAATAAATCAACGCAAACTCAAACATAACTCATGCACCAACATTTCATGTTCAAATAACAATCACAACCCCAAAAAATAAACTCGCAATTCAAAACAAATTATCAAATAAAAAACACACATCAATTCAAATCAAATAATGTCCAAATAGTCCAAACTTTATACATAACAATTAGATTTTGTCCCAAAATTCTCAACATTTTATCAATTTATCCAAAAAATAATTTGAGGTTATAAATCATGAAAGTTCGTGATATTAAGTTATCCAAAAAATCATTTTATCAGTGTGTGGGTTCACATGCCACAACTCTTGGAAGTTCGTTACCTGGTGGATTTATAGTTCCTCCTCTTCTTCCTCCCTGTGCTGACGATAAAGATCACCACTACCTGTAAGAACATAAAAAATCCACAAACAGTCTATTTTATTTCCTTCTTCTTCTCAATCATTTTCTGCCCACTACCTCTTAGTTTAACTTTTTTTTCTTTATTGTTTCTCGCTATTATTGATCACCACCGTCATCTTTGGTTGAGTTAGGATGTTGTTGTGGTCTTTGGTCAGGTGAAGGTTGTTTGTGGCGGGACGTCATGGCAACTAATGAAGAGAAGGCAGTGTAGAGATGGGTTTTTCTTAATAATGATGGTGGTAGATGAGGAAAGAGACAATGGTGAGAATATCGGTTTGTTTGTGGTGAAAAGGAAAGGAGAGACTTCATGATTATTGTTGATGTTGCTATTGGAGATAGTGGTAGGTGAAGTCGTGGTTGCCATAAGTTGTGGTGAAGAGGAGAAGGGTCGGCGTGAAATGGGTTAATTCAGGTTAAAAGAGGGTTGTTGGGTTTTAAGAGTGAAAGAGAGAGGGTTGTCTTTGTTTTTGCTGTCTAGAAGGTTAAGGAGAGACCAATGAGGTGTTGTATTTAATATTACTAGAAAGTTGATCATAACAGGGAAGAAACAAAGGAAACTATTAGTCTGTTTTGGCTTTGTCAAAGAGAGGCAGTGGTGGACGGTTGGCTGATGAGCTTGCGATTGAAGATTGTGGTAATAGAAGTTGATAGAGTCAAGTAATGAGTGTTAGTTCTCTTAGGGATCAAGAGTGAAGAGAGGTTGATTTGCTCACAATAGAGGGTGAATAGCTGCTAGTTTGCGAAGATGCGTTGGATTATGGTGGACAGAAAATGTCTTGAAATGGAGGTCAAGAGTATATGTTTTTCTTTGTTAATGACAGAAAGCAAGATAAACCATGGGGGAAGGAGGTGATAAAACAAAATGAAAATGGCATCTCTTGTAATTATTTAGAGAAGGGAAATCATGGTCATTTCTTCTTTTTCTTCTTCTTCTTTTTATATGTGAGGAGAATAAGAGTGGATTACAATTTTTTGATTTTTTTTCTTGGTTTTGAAATTTGTTAAGAGCTATGTTATGGTGTGTGATAAATGCTTTTAACTAATTACAACATTTTTTTAGTGTGTGAGATTCCCTCACTATTTATAGGCAAAATAATTTTTTTTCCTCTCAATTACTTGGTCTCCAAGCAAACTTGGTATAGATTACCATTGGAGATTGAAAAACTGAACGACTTGTGGTTTGCGACAACCTAGTCTTTAAGGAATTATTCAAAGTTGGAAAAGAGTAGATCTTCAGGTAATAAATCTCTAAACAAACTCTATATTTATCTAACAGGATCCTAGAGACTCCTAAATAATTTTGTTTCATAGTTTTCGCTACGTGTATGATATTCAAGAAACCAACAGTTAGTACTAATGAAACTACCCTGTAACCTAGCTCTTCCAGCTCCTTAACAGAACATCAATCCAATCCTCTTACCCAGGAAGCATCACACAAGTAGATACACTTGTACCTGTTGGTTATTCATAAAGGTTATTCATAAACTCCTTCATCTGAACAACCAAATATTGTTGATCTCTCTTCTAGTACTGGAGCTTAAAGAAAGCTCGACTTCACTGAAATTTTTTAGAGGATTGGATTGATGAAATAAAACAAAATGAAAATGGCCTCTCTTGTAATGTTTTAGAGAAGGGAAATCATGGTCATTTCTTCTTCTTCTTCTTTTTGTGTGTGAGCAGAATAAGAGCGGGTTATAATTGTTTGGTTTTTTTCTTGGTTTTGGAATTTTTTAGGAGCTATGTTATGGTGTGTGATAAATGCTTTTAACTAATTGCCGGATTTCTTTAGTGTGTGAGATTCCCTCATTATTTATAGGCAAAATATTTTTTTTTCCTCCCAATTATTTGGTCTCCAAGTAAACTTGGTGACCAAGCAACCCAAAATCACTTTGGTTTCTCTTTTTTTTTCTTTTCACTTTGGTCCCCTTATCCAATTTGTTTTATATTTTTAATGTATCTTATTTTTTATATTTTGATATTTTTGAAAAAGACAATATCAACATCAATTCACTAAGAAAAATTTATCAATGATTTTGAAATGAGGAGTTAAAAATCGAACGCGTTAAAAGTAAATTTTTGAATTTTTAATTCTTTTGAAAGATGCTGAAAATGTCAAAAACAACGCAAAAACATCAAAAATAAATTTTTTTTTGTTTTTTTTTGTTTTTTTTTTGCTATTTTTTGGATTTTTCAAAAAAAATATAAAAAATGATAAAAAAAAAATCAGGTTATTATAATGAACTATCATGTTATATTGTTAGTAGAATCATTAAAGTTAAAATTAAAAATTTTCTTTAAGAAATGATACAATTTCTTTGAAGTTAAATTAATTACTTAATAAATTATTGTCTTTTAAAACATATAAAATATCATAAAAAAATACAAAGTAAAAAAACATTGAATAATTTCTTAATGAATATAACTAGTAAATAATTTCATTAAAATTTATACAAACAAAGAGTTGATATAATTAAAATAAAATAATTAAGGTTGGTTAGTTTTAAAAATCTTAAGGTTATTAACCATTAGTTAATTATAATGTTCAAAACAAAATTATTAAGGTTATTTAATTTTAAAATATGTAAGGACCTTCTTGTCTTTTAAATAAAATAAGGAACCTTCCAAATTAAAAAAAAAAAAAACATCACTTCTTATTTTATTTTTTAACTAAAAGCTAATATATCTTTAAATGGTTGTTATAACAATCAACTTATACTCTCAAAATTTAAGCAACTAGTTTTTAAAATTCTAACCCAATATTTTTTTTATTGCTTTAATTTAAAATAATTGAATTAATAAAAGCCAAAAATCAAAGGACTAAACAGACTTTTACTATCAAAAATTAAACTCTTTATGCTAACCTCAATGTTCCTTTCAAATGGTTGAGGCAAAATAGAGCAAATAAAGGCAAAGAAATATGGCTTAACGTTATATAAAATGTTAAAGTGATGATGTGAAACATCTATCAAAACAAACCCATCTTTTTTTATTTTTTTATTTACAACTTTCTTTATTTTTCTACACTTTAAATTCCTTAAGTTCCATTCTCCTTAAAACTACTCCTGTCTTTTTCCACATGATGGTACTTTTTAGAACATAAAACCCTTTATGATGGTCCAAGATCTAGAGTCTCCACTTCTTATTTGATCGAGGTAGTTGTTGTCTCAATCCAGATTACAATACCCTATGAGATTTAGATCAAATTTTATTCTAGAAGCCTAAACATGCCTAAGAAAACACAGGTAAACTCATCATAATTGTATTGGATGAACAATTAGTACAAGCAATAGAGACATGTCAGTTTATTGACTGTGAAAAGCCTGATAATCCATCATATTCCTATATTTTAGTAATGTCAAACTTGCCAAAGATAGGTTTTCATCATAACTCACCACTACAATAAAGAACTATATGTGGACATACACATAGTGTTCTCATGCAGCCCCTTACATTTCCATCAATCCTAATAAGGTCATAATCACCAACTATAGATGGGTATGTTGATGCATCAATACGTCATACACAACCATACATATATCTATTATGTGAATCGGATGGCATTATAAGATGGTCATGACTAATTGTGAGAAATTTTAGTCAACTAGTGATGGTTGCTCCTAAATTAGGATCTTATTATTAGTATATAAAACTCTCTAATATTGATATGAAGGATCTACAGATAAAGAAGTAAAACATAGACAATATGATCTACCATAACAAAATAGTGATGTTCAACCAAACCTAGGTCATATCTGTTTATTGAATCAGATACAGAATAAACTTCATTATAATATGCCTCATAATATATAGGACCTATATATTTGTCTAGCATATCTTAGATAATTTTATCGAGAACTCTAATAAAGGTATTTGGAATGAGTATGAATCGTATAAAAAGATGTTTCCTAGCATATTAGGCAAAACAACAAGCATAACCTAACACGAGAATGATAGACCTTGACATGTTAACCATTTCTTGGGCATACAAATAATAACAAGCCAACTACTTAGCCCTATAAAACTTTTATCTCACACTACAACCTACTATTAGGCAATTCTATACCGCTCATATTGTTTTGCAATTAAAAAAAAAACCTCAATTCCCTTGCAAATAAATTCACTACTATTAATAAGCAATAAGGAGGAGGGATAAACATAGTTGAACTAACACAATACCTAAAATAGAAGAGGATATTAGGATAAACAACAAGGTATGTTTATAATCATCCATATCTTGAATAGATTGATAGATTATGCATGATTCTTGGAGGAATTAAAATTACAAATTCCAAGAAATCTTCTGAGAATGATTACCAATTAATAAGATTACACATCACTAAGTTCATTAATCAATGTAGTGATGGTGAAATATTTTTATAAAGCTAGGTTGTTTAGTTCATCATTAACCAAAATAACTTTCCACTAGTTCTCCACATTATCACCCAATTCAATGAACAGTTAGAAAGAGATGGAAACTCATTTCTATGACTTTTCTATAAGATATAACCAGACATCACATTAGCTTATTAAATTATGATAGTTTAAGACTCATGAGAAGCAATGAAAAGTCATGCCTTGTAGTTTAAGACATTAAAAACTATATACATTACATTTATAACTAAGAAATAGTGCATAAAATTATTGTTAGAGAGAATGTATTAAAACATAAAGAAGAGGTTTATAAAAGCCAAGTACTTAAACATCTATATCTTCATGGATAATATTGCTTGTTATGAGAAGATGCTAGAAAAATAGACAAAATTAAAACCATTAAGAAGGCATATTATGTTATCTATTTAGATAATATTGTGAATGCACACTCATTAGCTAATTCAAACTTGAATGAGAAGTTTAAAGAGATTCACTAGTAACTCATATCGGTAATTTAAGATAAGAAGTCCTATTTTGATATAAAAACCATTAAAAAAATATTTGACTAGTTGATGCATGGAGGGCAAATTAAGCCTCTTAGCAATCACATTACCCTAATAGCTGATAAAATTAAAGGGAAGCAATAGTGTAGGTTCCATGACTCTTAAAAACATGATATTAATATTTGTGTAGTCTTCAAGAACAAAATTCAAAGGGCTCTAGAATTTAGATGCATTTGTTTTTTGGATAACAAGATAAAGGTGGATAATGATTCATTCCTCAAAATCATTATAGCAATGGTTACCCTTAAGCGTTTAATGAGCATTTTAGGAAAGGAAAGCTTCAAAAGACAAAGGCTAATCTAACATGACAAAGCTTAGAGTTGGTTATAACTATTAGTACTAGGAAAAAAGTACATAAATCATAGGAAAACCAAGGGAATGGTTTGATAAGTGCAAGATATATCTCATAGTAATGTGTATAAGTGCCCTACCTATCATATTATTCTTCAAAAAAATTGACTTGGGAGTAATATTGAGCAAGTAATACCTCAATGACATATCAAAACATTCAATCTTAAAAGACCAAATGAAAATAATAAGCACAAACATCAGCCATAACATAAATCATGCGAGCCTAATGATGAAGAGGATGATGATCTCATCAGTCATCACCAACATCTCCTAGATTTAGAAAAAGATAAAAATATGGATAGTTATTCAAAGACAAATTTAGGAGAATGAAATGCTTAAACACTTTTGATAAGGTTTGAGGTTGTATAACCATACATCTTGACTAAGAAACAAGTTTTGGATACTGCACAAACCAATAAAATGGGTAAAAATAAATAGCCTCAAACACCAATTAGGTTTCTTATAATAGGAATACCAAAGCAATTAGTACTAGACAGGATCTTAAATACTTATATACAAAACAACAATAATGATCATAGGATGATATCTATTCAAGATAGAATCACCAAATAACCATAAACCTTGATTAAAAAAAAATAGGGTAAAGAGATTTGTGTCTCTACACTACCCCTATCTTAAGAGGTTGCAATAAACCTTGATCAACTAAGAAGATAAATAGTTAAAGAAATCTTAAAAAAAAATAGATAAAGCTATCATTAAAATAGTGAAAAAGATAGTGAAAATAACTAACCTTATGTTGAAAAAGTAAAGTATACTGTTATGATAAATATATGGGTCAATCGATAATCATAAAAACATGATAAAGTTATCCAAAGTGCTAGGACAACACACTAAGAACTTGAACAAAAGAGACAAATATTGCAATATTGGTTCAAGTAATTATCTATTGTGCAATAAGAAAAAAATGTGGCATTAACTCTCAAGCAAAAGCAACAATAAAATATTGTTTTATGAAAGCCACCTTAATAAAGGAGGAACAATAACATGTTGTTCAAGAGACAACACAATAATGATCAAGAATAGAAAAAAATTATGAACTCTAAACAAGCTTACAAGTTATGAAAAGGCTTCAATAGTTATGAAAAGGCTTCAATAGATGCCAGGGTTATCAATATTGATGATCATCCAAATAAAAGACCAAGTAGATGATAAAAATGACAAGGTTATCAATATTGATGACTTTTTAGATGAAAATATAATGGGAAAATGTTTAAAAACTCCTTCTGATGACAACACATAATAGGAAAAGAAAGAACAATAAAATTTTTCATCCTAATACAACAGGTATACGAACAAAGTGCTTTAAAAAATAAGGAACTAGAAAAACCTTTTGATGTAGAAATGAGTGACCATGAAGTAGTCACATCAATTAACATAATATCCACTCTCCCTTATTCTTTTAAAGTTAAGCTTAGCCAACTATCTTATTTGGATAGTGACTATGAAGACATTATAGAAAGAAAAAAATTATTATGGTTAACCAATTAGAGCCAATGATTGAACAAGAGTTAGGACTTGCATTCCTTATGTTAACATTGGTTATGAATTATAATTTAAAGTTGTTATCCATCATAACTAACTTTAGTGATGTACCAATATAGAGGATCTTGGTTGATAATAGTGTCTTGCATAACATTATACCTTAGTACTTAATTGCTAAGATTGGTCATAACAAGGCTAGTATGATCTCGTTATAAGTGATTATGTTAGTTTTATAGGAGGCATAAGAGACACTATGGGGGTGTTACAGGTAAACCTAACTATTAGGTCCAGAACTTCTAGTATAACTTTCTTTATGGTAGAAGCAAGGACAAGCTACAATGTTTTACTTGAACGAGATTGGATACATGCTAACATGTGTATACCATTATCTTTACATAAATCTTTGATGTTTTGGTTACCATATAGATTAACTGAAATAATATGAGTAGATGATAAACCATTCATGGTTAATTCAAAGAGACATATGGTTGTATAATAATAACACCAGTCTAATCTATTTTGTATGTATGGATAACATGAGTCATCTCATTCACTTTTTAGTTAGCAAGAATATAACATGCATGGAGCAACTCATAATATATTTTTCAAGGCCAAGTAACCTACAATAAGAGGAAAATGGTGAAGAGTTTGAAACATATGAGTAAATGAGTCATTATAACTTAATATCATGTTTTAAGACTTTGATAAAGCTTATACACATATTGGGCATCTAAATAGAATTTATTTAATATAATTAAATCAAGATTGTGAATTAATCCTGCTTAATATGATAAGTCTTCGTCTAGCATAATTAAAGATGGATGATGGACAAGCTAAAGTACAAACATATTAATATAAATTAACTTGGGAACTAAATATGAACATAGGCCAACCTTTATAAGTGTAAGTATAATAGAATAACTTTAAAAAGAATTGCTAGTGTTGCGACACACTTATAGAGACTATTTTGCATAGGATTATTATGAAATGTCTTATTTAAATATAAGTTTTGTCAAACATCCTTTACTAATTAAGCTTTGGTTTAAGCCACATAGATAGCCTCTATAAAGAATGGCTTTAGACATGGTTGATCATGTGAATAAAGAAATTAAACAGCTCATATAGAAGTTGAATTTATTAAGCCAATAAGATATGTTGAGTGGATATTCAATATAGTGCTAGCTTTGAAAAAGAATGCCAAATTAATGGTATGTATAGATTTTAGAAACATATGTCTTAGAACTTTAAAAGATAAATATCATATGTTAATGGTTGATATATTGATCGATGTAGCATCTGACAATGAAATATTTAGTTTCATGAATGGTTGTTCTAGTTATAACCAAATCTTTATTATATAGGAAGATATTTCCAGGACTATATTTAGATATTCAGGTTCACTAAGATGTATGAATGGATTGAAAAATACTTGTGCAACATGCCAAGGAGAAAATAACTTGATCCCGTATGAAAAATATCAATCATAATATAGAGGTTTACATCAATGATATTATGATTAATTCAATGTCAAAATTCATCTACCTAGATGAACTATGTGCTTTCTTTGAATTAATGAGGATGCACAACTTAAAAATGACTTTTAAAATATACCTTTAACATGCAAGCAGGTAATTTTTTGGGATTTTTGTACATCAACAAGTTATAGAGGTTGATAGGAATAAAACATAATAAAAGTAAACCTTTCTTAGAATAAAGCTTGTGAAGGCTTTATGGATATATATTTTAGTAGTAGAAGGATCAATTGATAAGATGTTGTCATAAAAAAATGACTTTAAGCATGAATATATTGTGCATTATCGTGTACTCATAGATATTAAAAAATGATGTATATCAATAAAGAATTTATGTATATCTTTGTATTTTTCTTTTCTCAAATTACATTGGTACATGTTACTAGTCAATATTTATGAAATATGTAAAATAAATTAAATTAAGTATATGATGTCAAAACATTTTTTAAGTGTTCATATTGGAAAATGGATATTAGCATTGTTTGAATTTGAACTATATTATAATCTATAAAAATAGTTAAAGACCAAGTTTTGGCTATTTTTTAGTTGATCACTCATGCATCAATATCAACCACGACTTGGAATAGGATATCATCATTATCATGGTAGAACATGTTAAATAAAAATTATGGTTTAATGATCTAAGACCAAGAAAAAATAGATGTATTATACAAGAGGTATAAGATTGGAATTTTGCTCAGACGTTTAGGATCAAAAGAAGCCTTGTTGGTCATGTTTGAGTTTCACGAAGAGCTTTATAGATCTCACCAGTCTGGCTTTGAAATGAGGTGCCTTATAATGAACTATGAATTTTATTAGCTAAGTATAACCAATGATTGTATTAATTATGCAAAAGGATGTTAAGAATGTTAACAGTTTGATCCAATCCAAGATGTGCATTCTAATAAACTTAATGTAGTGTTCAAACTATGGTCATTCAAGGGTTGAGCAATAGACATCATTGATAAGATATATCCTCCATCATCAAAAGGATATAATTACATCTTATTAGCCATTTATTAATTTTCTAAGTGTAATTAAAACTATTCGTTATCAGTTGATCAATCAGGAAACATTGATCGAATTCATTAAGTAATAGATCATCTATAGACTTGGACTTCGAAACACTATCACTATTAACCAAAAGTAAGTATTCATTAGGGAAAACATGAATTAAATTGCATAAGAGTATGGATTCAAAATAGCCCATTTTATTCTTTATTATGCCCGGGATAATAGGCAAGTAGATTGGCCAATAAAAATTTGATCCTCATCATTTAGAAATTGGTTACAAATAATCCTAAAATTTAGCTTTATATTTGTTTGCTAGCACATAATAGTAAGGTCAAAAGGGCATATAAAAAATATGTTTGATTAAAATATTTCTAAAAAAAATGATCTAGTATGGAAGGTCATACTCTTAATTGGTTTTAAGAATTCTAAATATAGCAAGCAGTCTCCTAATTAAGACAGTCTATATGTTATTACTAAAGTTTTGAATGGAAGTTCTTATCATTTGGCAAATAAGGATAGGGAACTGCATTATCGATCAATCAATGATGGACATTTAAAGAAAAATGACCCCTACTAGAAGACTATGCTAGAAAATGATATTCTTGAATGAACTAAGAGAGTGACTTGGAAATCACAACCATAAGATCAATCCAAGACTATGGTAATTATACCTCAAGTATAATTAGTTGGGCTTGAGATTATGAATTAGTTCAAATGAGTTCAAATTATTAAACAATCAATTAATAAAAAATAACAATATTGTTTAAATAATGCAAAATACAAATTAAGGTTGTATTTCAGAAAAAAATTCAATACATAATCATTATTCAATTGGAAAACTATTAACCCTAGCTATAAAAGATTCCTAAGATGAATAAACCCTACCAAGATCATTAAAATCCTTCTTCCTAAATAGTCTTTATTGCTTGAGAGGAGATGAGGTGGTATTTGTTAACCCTTAGAGAGATATAAGTTTTTTAGCATAACTTATAACCTCAATCTCTACAAAGGCTTAATTAGTTATAGCCATAGTAATATTTTTCTCGACCTTAATCATTTCCTCCCTCATGCGAGCCATCTTAGCTTCTTGAGACTGGACTTGTAGGTAAGAGTCTCTAAGAAAGTAGTTAGCCTATTTGATAGTTGAATATTTAGTTTCCCATGATTCTCTATAGGCTTTGAAAGATTCTTGAACAACATTATATTCATATAATATCTTTCTTATAGTTTCTCTAGTACTAAGAATAGGATCAATATCCTGCTACAACTTCACCAAAGCTTTTCTTGCAAATATGTCCAATCAATCTATGAGGTCTTGGAAAACTGTAAACCCTAGGATAAATTAAGAATCGTATAATAGAAATTATGGTGTAGTAAAATGAAATAAGAAAATAAATAGAATAAATGGGGAAAGAAGAGTTAAAAAATAGAGAGAAGTTTATAGTTGAATATGTGTATTTTTCCATAACTAAAAATGATCTAGCCATTTTGAGAAACAACTAGACTGATTAATAAAACGGTCAAATCATTTTAGCTATTGTCCCTGTTAAAACCCGATGGTATAGCCAAGACAGGGAAAAAGTGTTTTCTCTTCTTCTTCTTTCCAAACACTTTGAGGGATTAAAGAAGTGATGGTTATGAGTGAAAAGAGAGGATTTTGAGAGAGAAAAACATATTCACACTAGAAATTAAGAAATATAAAAGTAAGGGATTTAGAGAGATTTCAATAAGAAGAAGAAAGGTGAAGGAAACTAGGGTTATTCTTGCATTTTACACTTGAATTAACATCTAACTTAGATAACAAACTCATCTCAAATGATCAATTTAATTGATTTTGTGATATGTGAAATATTGGGCATGTTAGTGGGATAGGAATCTTGAGTTATGAATTTTGGCTAGTTAAATTGTAATATTTTATGATTGATTTATATTGTTAACATGAAAAATGGATGGGTATTAATCTAATTGAAAGAATTGATGTTTAAAACATGAATTTTGTATTAGGGATTGTAAAAGAAGTTTGTGGGAAATACAAATGGATGATGAATTGAACCAATTGAATTAGATTAGCTTGTGATGAGTATTAAATCATGAAGAAGTAATAAAAAGAAAAAAAAACATGGTGTCTCTAAGGGCGTATAGGGCCGACCAAGAGATAACGAGTTAGCATACAATGAAATTATGTTTGCTTAACACAATTGTGAAAGATTAATATATAATGTTGTGTGGGAAATGAATTTTTGAATGAATTTGATTATATTATGTAAAATGAGTAAAATTTATATATGGTAGTGAACTAGAATGTTGAGGAAGGTTATCATATTTGGAAGAAAAAATTTCTAAGAAGTGCTTGATTTCTAGTGGTATCTATGATTAGATTGTTGGGATAGTGTTGTTTGAATTACTTCTTGGAAGATGTTAGTAACTGTAACTTATTTGATTATTTAGTAAGTTTAAAATTGGTATAAGAGAAAAATATAAACCTAAAATGATGTGTATGAATTGTAATATGAAAATGAGCTATAATTGTTTAAAAGAATGAATTCATAGATAATTTAGATATGTATGAGATTAATTATTAAATCCTTATAATGTATTCTAACACATTGTATAAATCGTAACATGTTGACAGGTACCTCTAATCCTAGAATGGATCATTAGATTTCAGTTGATCATGTCTTTTTTGTATTAGGTTTATTATGTAATTCGTAGGCAAAACTTAAGTATGTATTTAAATGTTGTTAACTTTCTTTTTAGTTATGTAAGTATAATATAGGTGTTTATGAAACTAATGACTTGTAATGCATTAAATTATCTTAGTGAACCAACTATAATTTTTTTTTGTGATGGAGGTGTGTGTGTATGTGCCACGGTTAATTTTTATGAAAAGTATTCTATATTTGTGCAATATGGAACTGATATTTTTAAATGATATGATTTTGAATGAGTTTGAGAAAAGGTTTAGGATGGTTGGACCATGATTATGGTATTGTTTTGGGATGTATAGAAGTGTGTTGATAACTTCGGATAGTCTTAATATAGAGAAAATTCTGTCAAAATTTTGGTAGAAATTTGGATAGAATATATGTAGCTCACAACATAAAAAAAATTGTGTAATGGCTTTGGTTAACCTATGGAATAGATATGGGGTTTTGCATGTTGAAATTATGGGATGTTACAAAAAGGGTGTTCTTAAAGAGATACTTCAACTATCAATAAAGGTTTTATTTTTAAAGAAAGTATCTTTAAGGGTAAGAATAGTTATAACATTCTTGATTTTGGCTATAAAGGACTCTCTCAATTAGTTATTTTTCTCAAACTAGGTCTTAAAAGACATGTCCATTGGTGGAAGAGTAGAGATTTAAGAGAGTAAGCAATAAAATGTTATCTAATATAAAGAAGAAAGTTTCCATTAATATTAAAATATAGAAATTTAAATGCTTCTTTAAATAACAATAAGGACTTATACATTAATCTAAAACCATGACCTTTTATTTTTTTATTAGAATATATATATATATATATATATATATATATATATATATATATATATATATATATATATATAAAAGTATTAGTGTAGCATTCTTCTGTGCTATAGAGGAGAAAGAGCTTTGGCCCTTAGAAACTCCTTAAAAGTATTAGTTATTGGATCAATAAGAAAGGATCAATCACTAGTGTGAGTCTTGATCTTTATTATTCTTTATATTATAACCATCTTCATTCACTTCTTTATTAGAGGATGTAATTTTTATTTCATATAGGATGAGTATATTGGTGCTTTAAGATTTTTTGTTTTCCTTTTTTATAGAAGTATCCATGTTGTCTAATACTACTCACGTTTCTCTAAAAAAGATTTTAAAGGTCTAGACATATCTTAAACTTAAAAAAATGATACTCTTGCACTATCATGACTTGACACAATAAAAAAAATTGAAAAAAAATTACAATTTTCAATCCCCAAGAATCCAAACATATAAGGATGAAATCAGGGGAAAACATCAGTTAAAAGAAGTCTAAAAAAACAAAGCACTAGCAAATTCATGTAAGGTCACCAAAACTCGCGAGAAGGATTATGTAAACAGGATAAATCAATAAAAGAAAAAATAGTGGGTTGACCCGTGACCCAAGGCTTAGGGTGGGTCAGGTTTCAAAAGAAATTTGGGGGGAATTTGCGAAACTATCAAAAATACGAGTTGACCCGTGACCTGGTCTACCCGAGGCAAACCAAGTCAAGACTGAGTAAAAAATCATTGATTATTTTCTTTTATCTTTTTCAAAATGATGCCATCCATACTTTTTTATAAAATAAAAATATTCATTTGACTTGGGTCGGGTTAAGAGTCAAAATTTAAAATCAAAACATTGAAGGTCTAACCTTAAATATAATGAAACTTTAAATTGAAGGGTAAAATTAAAAAGAAAAATAAAATTAACAAAAGAATCCAAAACAAAAAATTAAAAACAAAAGAATGAGGATCAAGTTTGAAAAAGTAAAAAAACCAAGATTATATATTCAAGAATGAAATTGTAAAAAAATAATTGATAAATGGGTTAAGAATCATAATTTGAAATCAAAACATTAAGAGCATAACTTTAAATATCATCAAAATCTTAATTGAATGGTAAAATTAAAAAGAAAAAATAAATTCACAAAACAATCCAAATTAAAAATAAAAATCAAGAGAATGATGACCAAACTTGAAGAAATAAAAAATCAAAATTATGGATCAAATGATAAAATTAAAAACAAATTAAGATTTGATAAAAGAGTTAAAAATCAAATTTAGAAATCAAAACATTAAGGGTCATATATGAAATGTCATAAAATAAAACAACGATAATGGCCAGCATGGAATTCAATATGGAGGAGTGAGAGAAAAGAAAAAGAAAACAAAGGGGCGGTCGAAGCCCAACCATCATAAAAACACCACATGCGCTGTCCCATGTGGAAGAGAGTGTGACTTCAAACACCATGACGAAAACCGGTGTTCTTTCACCAAACAACGACTCACCGCAGCTTAAAAAGTACAGAGCTACCCCACACACTACGCACGCACTAGCAACTTGTTTATTTAATATTTTTAAAAAATAAAAAAAATCTAAATCCCCTCAAACCTAACTTAATAATAATATAAAAACCTATAGGCAAAAACATCCCTTAAGCAAATTTTAGAAATTTTGATTTTAAGGTTAATTTAGTAATTTCAGCATTTAAAAATATAAAAAACTGAGAACCGTTTAAAATAATTAAATGAAAAGAATTTTCAAAGATAATTAAATAATTTAACTATATTGTTAAAATATGAGATTACTAAAATAGTAATTTTACTATGCAAAATGCTGCACCGACCTCCTTTAGTTTTATATATAAATATAATATATAATAGGTATCTTTCCTTAAAATATATGGCGTAAATTAATGGAATTCGTTTCCAAATGACAAGTACAGCAAATTAAACTAGTCTCATGGCTACGACTCTGCAAGACATCATGCTTCTGCTATGAGCTGGTCTGGGCTGTGCCTAATAATGTTGTGCCTGGCACAGAAGAGAGAGAGGGAAATAGTAAATGGAACAACTACCAGTCAAAGCTAAACATGTAGACTGTTTTGGAACAAACCTACCATTCTTGTTGTTGTCTGTCTTAAAAGTTCATTGATAAATCAGACAGTTGTTGCTTCTTCTTTTTTTTCTTTTGGACTGCATATTACCATCTCTAGGCTAGCTAGAACTAGTAAGATAGAAGGTGAAATCTGGTCTTGGGTTTTAGAGATTGATCACATTAAGCGTACGTATGTCCAATGGCAAGACCTGGCAACAAGATCATTCAAGCTAAGCTGGTC
The DNA here is from genome assembly GCF_000002775.5 of Populus trichocarpa. Lineage (NCBI taxonomy): Eukaryota > Viridiplantae > Streptophyta > Magnoliopsida > Malpighiales > Salicaceae > Populus > Populus trichocarpa. The sequence continues at coordinate 8,073,973 of NC_037287.2, read as the reverse complement.
GGTATAACCTAAAAAATGTCTTATGACCCTTTTATCTTCTCAATTTGATAACCGATTCACTTCTTAATGATTCTCCTGATTGACCCTTTCTCTCTACTGATCTTGGTGATAGTACAATATTTACTAGCTTGATTTTTTTTAGGTGCTTCTGGGGGATATGGGAACTGGGAAAACCAGTTTGGTATTAAGGTTTGTAAAGGGCCAGTTCTTCGATCACCAGGTAATTAATTCTTAAAACGTTCGTCTGATGTTTTCTTCAACATGATCTTTTTTCAGATTGCCAATTGATTTTGTGTTTGCTCTTAGTTGATGGGATATTGTGCCTCTCTATCTATGTTCAGGAACCAACAATAGGAGCGGCTTTTTTTACACAGATATTATCATTAACTGAAGCAACTGTGAAGTTTGATATTTGGGATACAGCAGGGCAAGAAAGATACCACAGCTTGGCTCCTATGTACTATCGCGGTGCAGCAGCAGCTGTTATTGTGTATGATATTTCCAGCATGGTAAGCATCTCTTAAACTCTTGGGGTTTGTACTTGGTAATTTGCTTCTTGTAGTAATAATTATTGTCATTTTGCCTTGCTGAGGGTGGTGCTGTTGAGCCTCAATAGCTCCACTACCGCATTGAATTTGATAAAAAAAATTTCGTTTTCTGATTAATGAAACTTTCATTAATCAAAATCATCTAAGCAGAATCTGCTACGAGTTTGTACAGTTTACATACAAAGAGTATTTGGGATTAAGAACTTGTTGCAGAAGCTTAGTCTTATAAAGTCTCAACTGGACTAATCTAAGAATATCATTCACAATAGCACAGGTCTCAGCTTCCTTCTCCCCCATGAACTCTTCTATTTCTCTCCTTCCAAACATAGTAAATGTAGGAGCACCAAAATATCTAGGCAAAACTAAAGTGACACATTTTTTTCTGCAGAGAAGAGATAGCCCAAGCCAATTCTGTTTGCCAATCTCCCACTAGCTTTTGAACACCACTTTTCTGCAAAATACACTGCCAAGTTCCTTTTGTAATGCTGTAGGAGAAATAAGTGATTTCTGTCTACTGAAGCTTGCTTGTATAGAGTATACATGGCATCGATGCTTCTTCCCCATTGTTCCTGCCTGACTTTTGTTGATAGCCTGTTTAGAATAGAAAGTCAGGCAATAAAGCTGCATCTAGGAAGATGTACTTGTCCAAAAATGAGTTCATGCCAAGCAACAATGCTGCCCTTATTTCTTCCATGCACCTTTGCATGAAATTACCCCATCAGAAGAGCCTTTCCAAGTAATACAGTCTTCAATGCCATGCCTCGAGGTAGATAGTTCCATAAATAGAACCTTGAAAACTAATCACAGCAGCATCTGACCTTAATGAGGCCAAATCCAACTATCATTTTGAATACGCCAGATACCTTGGCATTTGAAGGGAGACCAGTTCCATTTAAAATTTCATGTCCATATTCTTTAATTAAAGCTCCATGCGGGTGCTATATGTGCCACCACAAAAATATTAGCTTGCCTTTCCCAATAGTACGTTCAACATAATCCCACGTCAACCCCATGTTTTAACATCTTCCGCCAATTCTAAATACAATCACTAGGAATATTCAAACTCCATGGACTCCTGTTTTAATACTACTTTGATTTGTTTGATACTCACTTTCAGTAACACTCTTGATATGCGTTGATGTTTTGCTTCAGGATACATTTGTTAGGGCCAAAAGGTGGGTTCAAGAGCTGCAAAGACAAGGTAAGGCTATCAGTTTAAAGCCTTCAGCAAAGTATGTTTAAGTGCACACAGAAAACTATGTTTCTTCCCTTTCATTGGCTCATTGAGGCTCTGTATCAAATAAAACCTGAACCTCATTTTTGTTTCTGCTTGTATCCTGTACCGATGCTTTGTGATCTCTATGCAGCATATCAAAGGTTCATAAGCACAGTTGCTTGTAGGGTGATCATTTTGCTATATTTTATCCATGATTTACAACTTTTTCCCGCATATTACTATTTCCAGGAAATCCTAAGATGGTTATGGCATTAGTAGCAAATAAATTGGATTTGGACTCGAAGAGAGAGGTGCAGAATGAGGTATCTGCAGAAAAAACTTCTGTTTACGGCATCACCTAAATAATAGTTACAGGTTTCATAGTATAGAACTCTATTTTATGTTGATACGCTAAGGCATCAACATCCATTTCTGATCTAAAGACTTCAAGTTGATTTGTACATGAGAAAATTCATACATTCATCATTTCTTCTATTTTTCTTTCTCTATTATAATTACAGGACGGTGAGCAATTCTCTCAAGAGAATGGGATGTTCTTCATGGAAACATCTGCAAAAACTGCACAAAATATTAACGAGCTTTTCTATGAAATAGGTAATTATATTTGTTTATCGCAAGAGAGAGCTATGATCCCATTAAACTGGCAAAATGAAGGCAATAAATTATCTTCATATCTGACATGACTTAGTTGATTTTCCTCCATCAATAATCACACCTCGGATACATATTCAACACAGCAGGAATGTAAACTATTTATTACGGGACATCTGCATTTTGCATCTACCTTCCTTTGTGCTTGTTTTCAAAACGTTGATTTAAGATTCTCAGAAGGTTCATTCTATTTTCTACCATTTGCAGCTAAGAGATTGGCAAAGGCTTACCCTTCAAAGTCTACTGGGGTGAATCTGAATGATGAAACCGAAAGTAGGACAAGAAATCTATTCTGTTGCTCTGGTTAACATCCCTCATCAAAGAGTCCTCCTTAAGCAATTACTGCAAGCCCGGAAGGGATTTGAAAAAAATTCTTGATAGTTCACAACTTTCTGTTTCAGTATTTGTACATAAGCTCTTCAAGTTGTAAGGAAGGATATATTATTTGTTTATAAAATTCAACTTGAGCTGTTTCAAGGCATTATAGGTATGGAACTTCATCTTTCTAGTTTTGAAATGTGGGCAAGGAATGGCAGCAGAAAAGGGAAAACTCATAGATACCAAGACAGTTTGTACTTAAATGAACATTCCCAATCCAAGGAACAACTTGCATTATTCCATCAGATACAACTTTTGCAATAGCTAGTACACAGATAATCTGACTCTAGGTTACGATGTTTTGCTCACGAGTCAACTAGACTTCTTCCATTATCATGCCATGCTGGCTAGCAGAATTTCTTGGGCCTACTGTAAGATAAATATTCAACATCATAAACGCATGCCATCCATGTTCGTAACAGTAAGGAACTATTAAGTAATAACAACTCAAGTTGAAACTCAACAAATTTATGAATGCATTCATGATTTTCGGGGCTTGTTCAATGCAAAATTCCAGTACAACTATTGATTATACAACAAATAATACAAGCAATATATGGATACTGTACTTTCTTTGGGTATTCATTTGCAAGGTATACAAGAAAGTGTACAAAAGCATTAAATCCTATATTATAAACACACTAGTTTGCATTACCGCAATATGCCTGTGATATGGACCTCAAGTTCTTGTACATTTCTGAACATGCATGAGCAACCTCAGACATGGCCCTGAAGAGCTCAGGCAAGCGAGTTTTAAGGCTTGCCATAGATTTCTCCCTCACCTGAAGGCACTGCTTCCGATAGGCTTCTTCCTCCTCTTTCAAGCGGTTCTTCACTGCATCCACAACAGACTGTCTCTCTGCAATAGCATCATTATGAGAATTGTCTTCTGTCCTTTCAGGATCCAATTCATCAGGTGTTCTCTGCTGCATATATTTACGCCACCAGTCTTCATATTTCCTCATCTTCTGGGAAAGTTCTTTTCTTGTTTCCTCACATTTCTCTTTCAACTTCATCTCTTCTTCTTGATGCTGCAGGATTGTATGAATTACAGCAGCAAAATTATTTATAGCAGTTCTTGCAACCTCATCAGGAAGTTTGTCCAAAAAATCATGCCAAGCAATAAGAAGGGGCTGGATGGGAGGGTTCCGAACTCTTGGTGGAGAAGAAACTTTTTCCTTCAAGTTGCTCTCTATGGGAATGAGGTTCAGCTTTAGCCAACTGTTCAGGGACTTTATGTACGCTTTCTGATTATCTATAAGTTTACAAAACTGTGACTGCCACTCTTGCACAACAACCAATAGCTGAAAGGTACGATCATGGTGGTGCTCACTAGTTTCCTTGGAGGATTGTGAAATGTCCAAAAATCTCAGGGCATTTACAATCTTAGACTGGTCCTCGTGGTGAACTAGCATGGTTTTCCACATTGTGGCCATCCTGAAACCCATACGAGAGTTAATTTGTGGTTGAACAAAGTACGGATTTAGCATGGAAATTGCAGAAAATATTATCCAGGATTCAAGCTAAAACTGCCTTTTTCTTTTTCTATAGTTTTTTTTTAAGAAAAAAAAGTCAAAAGCATGCAACTCAATGTTTCATGCCTACAAGCACTATTAAATGATGCAAACATGGAAACAAGGGAAACAGAAATCAGCAGAAATGCAAAACTCAGTAGAAGTTAAACTATTGCCAGTACTATCACAGAGAGCACCAAGAGAGGGGGGATCTCAGTTTGCAGTACAGTTGAATAGAATAATATGACAACCAAGCTAAAGTTCAGTGCATCAAATGTTCAAACATCAGGCACGCCTATCAAATTGAAGGAACAATTCTACAGCACAAATATTCCTTCATGGTTCTTAGAGCTTCAAGCAATGCATTTGACAAAGACAACAGCAGGCAAGCCTGGCACATGAGGTGACAACAGGAAGGATACGCAATCAAAGAAATGCAGGTTGTCGTACCATGTCAGGTAACCATCCAAAAGCATTTACAGGTGGAAGGGACAAAACACCATATGAGACATTCCAAACTTCAATTAGTGAGTGAGTGTACCCAGAACAAGGAAGCATATATGGATTAGATAATGCAACATAAAAATGGCCAGAATGAGGAAAGAATGCACATGAAATCAATTTCAATATGATAAAAGAAGGTAAGTGAAGATCAACTTGAATTTCATTTTATAAAAGGCACAGCTCCAAAAAAGGGACAAGCTAACAAAAGAGAGGAGCAGTGAGTTTGAGTTGACATGTTTAGCAACCTTTGTAATCATGAACCATCTAAATCAATCACATCCATTCAGAGAACAACATGCAACGATTGTTGGGGGTGATCTAAGATGAAAAACATTCTAGAGTTCACCCTTTCATCCAACCTTCAGCCTGTCACAATAGTTTCTTACCTCTTCCCTTTGCTATTTATTTTAGGGAAAATTACCCTGACATCCTATAGTTTAGTTGTTTTTACACTTAGCCTCCATGTTTTCAACAATTACAGTTTACATCTTAAACTTTGCAGTACGTATAACAGTTTACATCCTAGACCATCCTATAATTTAGTCTATTTTATACTCACCAAGGATGTAAACAGTAATTTGTGAAAACAAGGAGGGTAAGTGTAAAAACGACTAAACTATAGGATAGTCATGGTAAATTTCCCTTTATTTTAACAATCGCTACCCTTCCCTACACTGCTGTCTACACTTTTTGTGTACCTTTTTTCATGACAAGTGCTAATTCATTTAACCAAGAACATTCATGAGGTAAAATATAGATATAAACTTATAATAATATAATTTTGCTGGAGAATGAAATAATAGAGGTTGTCGCTTCTTTTTTTGCAGTATTTTGACAATCTCTATATGATGGGGATTGAAGAAAAACTGCATTGAGAATTGGTATTTGATTATTTATGAGTTTTTTTTATTAATATGAATTTTTTTGTATAATTATACTAGATTTTTTGAAATTTCTTAGGAATATTATCATTTTACTGTTTATAGGTAAAGCAGAATTTATAAAAAAAAAAAATGAGTTATATTTCCTACTTAGTAGGTTTTCCAAATTTGCCTGCCTATTCGTGTAAGGATTTGGTCTTATATCTATTAGCTTTTGATGCTTATGAATGGCCACATAGCTACACATCCAAGCTATGTTATGATTTGCTTTGACTATCGAATCAACTGATTTTCTAGTGAACTGATACACTTGGGTTTGTGTTATTTTTGTTTATCCCAGGTTCTGCATCACCACATTTCAAGTTTTTGCCAATCAACAACTTTCCATTAACATCTATGCTCTTGCCTACAATTTTTGTGCAACTTTCCTACAACCTCCCTCCTCTCCTCTGAAACTTCTTTAGGAACTAAACTGCAATTTCCTACAGCAATTTAGGTGATTTCTAACATTCAGCAACCTTCACCCCATTTCTCTAAAAAGCCTTCAACAGCATTAGTGAGCCTAAAACCATCTAAACTAGCAAATTCACATGATGGAAAAGATATTGATTCACCTTTTGCGATTTTTGGTCAGACAGTATTTTAAAGGTACAGGTCATGCTACAATTTTGCCAAATACTCCCTCTTTCTGACTTCTCTTCTATCCTCTGAAATTGTAATTCAACTACTTTGCAACACTGGTCTTTTCTTTCACTTTTTTTTCAAAAATCACTTTCTTTCAATAATACCAGCATCTGTCTCGATAGGTTCTAATGGTGGATTGATCCAAAAGATATTAAAAGCAAGGACATTTATGTGAATGATAACATTTACTCATACTTGCAGCTCATACTTAGGTGGATAATGACATTTTAAATACTGTCTCTGTTATCTGCAAGACTGTTGCACCTAGTAATATCTCATACTCTTCTGTGGTATTTGATACAAACTTTTCTACAACCACTATTTGAAACTTCTTTCTATTAATAGTCACCCTTTGCTACAAAATTCTCCTCTTTTTCAAAATATGTTTTGATTGCAGGAAAAGCCATCCAAGCCACACACATCTATGTTGACATAACATTTAGGAGATCATATTTATGGTCACCTGCTCTATCCATCCTATACTTTCCAGCAACTCTGTTACTAATTACAGCAATTTCCTACAACCTTCACGCTCATACTTGTAACTTTACTGCAACTTCACATCTTTTGTGCTCTTTTCTGCTACTTCTTTTGTTAATATTTGCACACCCTACAACCTTCACTGTATCTTACAGAGAGAGAGAGGAGAGGGAGAGTGCATAATATTTTTCCATCATGGTACACAAATCTAGTCTTAGCCCTTCCAAGCACAGTGGCAAAGATGTTGCTAAGCTCTATGATGGTAACAATCACCTAAAATTTTATAAGCGAGTTTTCAGCATACCTCATCCTTAGCCAACTTGGAAGTGTAAGAACCAAAACATTCTTAATCATACAATTCCATGGAACCCCTGACATTTTGATTTGCCTTGAAACATTATTCATAAGGTTTAAATTATTATCATTCGTATGTCTTTAATTAGCACTGATTATTCAAAGAGCAATTAGAACAATAATTGAGGACATAAAATCCGAAGTATGCATCAGAATACTGTCTCATAAGAATTTCTACTTCAACAAATAAGATACTGTGCAGCTTTAACCATATAGATTCATTTTTCTTTTTCCAAAAAGCAACTTACCCATCAACAAGCTGAACAAGTTTTGGATATAATTGTTCATCACGTAAACGGTTTATCTCTGAAACTGTCGAATCCATTGATTGCATGTCTACAATGTATCTTGTATGCAGATGGCTTACAGCTGCTTTTAATTTCTCTATTGATTCAGTGTTTGTACCTCTTTTCTTCTGCTTATTCAATGAATTAACCTTCCTTTGATACTCGAACTTCATCAATTCACCTGCCTATCCAGCAGCAACCAAACTTCATGTCAGATTCATCTCATAAACCATGAAAGAAACAACAAAAAAAATAAAAAAAATGGAAACCAACAAGCTTAGTCAAAGCCCACAGGGAAAATCTTATCTCTAGCAAACTAATGCATTTAAGTTTTAATTAATGCTGACAACAAGTTTTCAACTCACAGCAAGTAAATGCGGTTTCATGTGGAGATAAAATTTAACCCACCAGCACACTTATTCCAGTTGGCATGAATGGGGTCAAAACAGGTACGCAGATTAAAATGCCAAACATATGATATAGGAAAATGACGATATCACTAATTAATTGTTGTTGTTCACAAATAACTTTGTTGGGCCCCTAGATCTACAACATAGTATGAAGTAGCTGCAGATTGGTACTCTACAAAAGGAAGAGAAAAAACAAAATCAGCTGTAGATCAACATATAGTTTCAAGTCTCAAGAGAAGCAGAACATGAACTATCATTCTGCAGTCTTCCACCACAAAACCAGAAAAATAACCAACTCCTTATAGTTTTAGAACTAAAGCAAAAACTGCTTGTTGATAGAAATTCTGAGAAATTGTAGATAGCAAATCATTTAATTTTATGGATAAGGTAAAAAAAACCCTGCTCTGCCATCAACTTCATCATTGATGACAATTAAAAAGTGCTGCATATTGTAAAGCAGAAGCTTTATGATTTAACTCAGCAAAAATAACATAGTCAACCAAACAACCAACAATTTCACTGTTTTATTGAGATTAGCTAAGCTCCATATGAGGGTAGTTCTGCTTCAATAAGGCTATGCATGTACAATAACAAGTCATTTTAATATTTTTTTTATGGGCTAAACATTACACTATAAACTAAAAGACATGGAGTTTTTACTGTTCAAAGTTATTGTTCATTCCACTATAACACCACTTAAAAAAACACTTTGGGTTGCTATAGTGTTTTTGCCCAAAAAATTCAATTTGATCCTTGAAGTTTTCATTTTTTATAATTCAAGACTAAACTTCATTTTTCTGTCATTTTGAAATTAAAGCTGAGGGAGGAGAGAGAAAGTTGGTGGAAAAGGCAGAGGAGAGAGAAACGCTTGGGTCGGCCACAAAAGGTTCAACCTTGGTACCAATGGGTGTGTCTTCAAGAGAGGGGTTCAATAGGGGTGGTTTGGCCCTCTAATCATGCCTGGAAAAGTATATCAGAACCCACAAAGTTTGTTTAGATTCAGTTTGATTTATACCATAAATGTATAAGCACAGTAGGGCCAAACAAACCTTTAATCTCACCTCTAGAAAATTATGACATGAATGAAATACATATCCTTCTAACCCTTGATTTTGTATCTACCACCTAGATGTTTATATTCATCTTGTAAGCTACTAAAGACATATACCAGAAGGAAGTAGCAGATATCATTGGCCAATTCAATAGGTTAAACAAAAGATGGCAAGAACCTCTGCAAAAATCCAAAACACACAAAAAGCTGCTTCATGTAAAATGAAATGAATATAAACATTGCATCATACCTTCACTTCATCATAAAGCTTCTTTTCCCAAGCCAGCATTTTATCCAGCACGGTTGCATGAGTTTCATGCTCTTCTCTGTCGAAATCATCCTTCCCATCATCAAGATTAGGAACACCTCTAAATGAGCGATTCCATGTAATTACACGCATCACTCTTGCAGAGTGATCAATATGTCCTATATAAGATACAAAACATTATTCTTTAAAATATCATGACATAATGGAATCATCCCATTGGTAAACAAACTATCCTACTACAAAAACATTTTTTTGTAAAATCATCACTGCAGATGTTGTGATATGTAATTTCATCATAAAAAACAATTCAACAAATGAAAAACAATCAAAACTCTGAAACAGTGAATGAACAGTAAAAGAAAAGAAAGAAACAGAGTCCAATTACCTCTATTGTCAGCAAAATTAGAGTGATAATGCAATCGCGTTGCCTCCAACATCTTAGAAACCTCATGGGCACTCTCAGATGCCTTCAAAAAATGATCATCAAGATCCTCGAATATCTTCATCAAGTTCATCCCTTTCACACCCCTCCTCCCTCCTTCCACCTTCCTACCCGCCTTCTTCTCCGGAGCCGGAACCGGAACTTCCACCGCCTTCTCCACCTTCTTCTCCACCACCATCGGTGGTGGCTCCACCCTCTCCTGAAACACTTTCCTCTGCACTTGTTCCTTATTCACCCTCACATCTTCCTCCATTTCGGTTGGTTCCGCCAAACTCGGTCCCGGAATGCTATCCACGGAGGGGAAGAAATAATCCCAGGTGGCATCTTGGTGATGGTGTTGCTGTTGATGGTGATTTTCTTGTACAGAAGTTACTCTGTTACTACTACTAATACTTCTCTTTCTCACTAATCTCTCACTATCATGAGCTTCAGATTCCGTCTCATCCTCTTCAATTATGGGCTCCTCAAGCGGCTTCAGCTCCGGTTTCTGAATCTTCATCTCCGGCATGCTCACAGCTCGCTGCAAAGGCTGGAAGTCCACGTGGTCAGGGGGGGGAGGAGGGGGGACGTCGGAAATAGGCGGAAAAGGAGCGGCGGGGGAGGAGGAGGGGGAGGAATGTTGGATGAGGATGGGTTCGGAGGAGGAGGAGGAGAGATGAGGGGGGATTTCGGCTTGGGCAAAATCGTTGAGGGCGGCACCAGTGTTCTTTAAGGAAATAGAGTAGGAAGAGTGGGCGGCGGCGAAGGCGTTGCGGGCGGAGACAGCTTCTTTCATGAACAGTTTTCTCTCTTTGCATCTCGATATTGCTTCTTCATTCTCGATCTTCGACTGATTACATCCCATTATTTGTTGGAATCGAATTAAAAGCAGAGTGGTCGGGTTTTGGTAACCGGGGGAGGAGAGGGAGGTGGTGTCGTTTCAGTAAGATTTACGATCAATCTTAGAGAAGGAAGTGAAAGGTGTGATTTGGTGGTAAGTGCGTAGGTAGTAAGCTGGTTAGGGGCAGGGGTCAACGGAACAAGAGAAATAGACAAGGAAGGAAGAACATGGCTTGGTGGGTAAATCAGTTTTTTCACATTCACCGGCGGTTGTGACATAGACATCGAATGGATCCCAGGAGTTTTTTGTTTTTGTTTTTTGTTTTTACGCAGGAAACCACCATTGTCTTTTTTTTATTTTATTTTTTTTCTTTTATGAGAAAAGTTAAAATGGATTTCTAAATTGACTATTTGAGTTTTTCTTTGAGAAACGCGTTTTGAGTTTTGAGTGTTAGATTTTCTTTCTTTTCTTACGAGGTTTCTTACAACTTGAATTAGGGGTGAAAAAAAAACTGAAAAACTAATTAAATCGAGAAAATCAGAAAAAAAATAATTGAAAAAACCGAATCGAAAAAAAAACCGATTAAACCGATTAAAATTTTGAAAAAACCGGCCGGTTTGGTTCGGTTTCGGTTTTATAAGCAAAAAACCGAAAAAACCGAACCGAACCGAAACCGGAAAAAAACCGAGCCAAACCGGTTTGAACCGTTTTTTCCCTAAAAAAATCGAACCGAAACCGGTCGGTTTGATCCAGTTTCGGTTTTTAAAAAAAAATTCGGTTTGGTTACTTTTTTTGATAAAAACAGAACCAAACCGAAAATGATCACCCCCAACTTGAATATAGTTTTGATCTTAATCATCTTTCATGTATGTTTTGAATTTTAAATTTTGAGGCTACATAGATTTTCATTAGATATATGTATTTGTGCCACGCTATAGGTCGTATTATTTTTTTATATATAAAATAATATTTAGATATCACAATTGCGTTCTAAATAAAAAATAAAAAATTACGACTTCGATCATAGATCCAATTAAATCAAATAAATTAGTTTTATTTTAATTAGATAATAATATCAAATAAACTAACTTAAAAAATATAATTACAATAGCATGAAGAAAAAAAACTTTTTAAAAGAAAAAAAACAATATAACTCAATTCTCATTAAATTAGGTTAAAACAAATAAAAGCAAATCGATATGAGTCGATCCAATCTAGAATGACAAACATAAAACCCAGGTAATAAAAATAGAGTATCCTAATATAAAATAAATAAAAACAAATCACAAAGTCTATTTTCCAACAAAGTAAATGTAGAACGATGGAGCTAGAAAAAAGAAAAACAAAACAAACATAAAATACCTGAAAAAATAAATCAAAACTAGGTAAAATAACCAAACCCATAACCCGAATCATGCTGATGGAATAACCTAAAAAAGCCAAAATAGGAAAAACTGTGAAGATTAATTTCAAAGAGAACCAGATTTTGAAGGACATAATTGAAAAAATATTAAGATTTTTTTTTATAAAAAAAAAGTGACTCCATAAAAAGGCCCGAGACAATCCTGTTAACTCACCAACTTGATAGGAAAAAAAAATCACAAAGTCCAGTTTGAAGAAAAAAAATCAATGTCAAGTGATGGAATAAAAAAAAAGTCCAAAAAAAATTAATGTCAACCCATATTAACTTTTCAAACTCATGATCCAAGTCATTAGACCGGAAACACTCCATCTTGAAAAACTATGAAGTCCAATTCCCAACCAATCAAATATTGAAGGATAAAATTGAAAAAAAATCAATTATACAAAAAAATAAAAAAATAGTAATTAAAAAAATAAAGATCATAATTGAAATAAAAACTAAATTTCACAGTCAAGTTATTATTTGAAGAATTTAATTAAGAAAAATTATCACTATCAAAGTTTAAAAAATTATAAAAAAATTATTTAAAATAGGAATAATTACCAAAAAAAAAACTCATAAGGTTTGCTCGTGATTTTCACTTTCTAGTTGTAGCTTGAAAATTACATTTTACATCATGAATTTACATGCGCACTAATATTTATTATCCTAAGAAAAAAGTCAATAAAAAATATTTGAGTATTTACATGTTTGTTATTATATTCATTTTAATGAATAAAAAACTTTGATGCCTTAAAATAACAAAATTAGCATTCTTAATGCGTAATAATAACAATATCATCTATAATTTTAACATAATACTTAATCAAGGCATGAAATCTCTTTCAAGCATTTCATCCAACAAAACATTTATAGGCAATAAACTATCTTAAAGGATTTTGAATCCACTGCCATCTGAATCCACTATTTCAGGGGGGAAATGGTCATTTCTTTTTTTATTTCATCAAGTTTTTTTTTTTATCACTAAACTTTATTCTTTTTCAAATCCATCATTCCATACTATGCTTGTAATATTTTATTTGGTGATATTTTCTTCTCTTTGTATTTTCCTGAGAATTCAAGATTTTATAAAATTTCTAGATTGAATTAGAGTCCAATTCAATTAAATAAGATTTAATTTTATGGTATTAAAAATAATTAAAATAAAAATGACCGAGTATGTATGTATTTATAAACAAAATAACTCTTTCCAAATCACGCAAAAAGTTATTTTTTGTCAAGAAATTCTCCATTCAATCATTTTCTTACCCCTTTAGTTTTTAGAATTTTATGTTTAGATTCTAAACTTTATTTTTTAAAAAGATTTAGTCTCTTTGTTTTGAGAAATGAGAGAAAAAAATCATTGAAAAATAATAAATGAAAAAAAAGTAGTTAGTTGGTCACATTCTAGCAATAAAAAAACAGTATTTAATGTTATTTGATTCTTTTTTATAAAAAAAGCGTCTTTAACGTATTTTTAAACTTTCATCTCAAGGGAAAAAAGTAGACCGAGTATTAGGAAATTGTTTTTTATTCTATTTAGTTATAGGTTTTTTGACCAATTTAAGGGGCTTTTGAGATTTGAAATGGCTATATTAAAGTTCTTAGTGTGTTTCTTAGATGATTTCATTTGAGAAAAAATGATTGGAAAATGAGTTTTTGAGGTCCAAAACAGCAAACATCAACTTTCAAAGCACCTTTGATGGCTAGAATTTATACTAGTAGACTCTATGTCGTCTGCTTTAATTTTCTAAAATAAATAGGATGGATGACGCGTTATCATCATAATAAAAGGAAAAAAAAAAGAGAAGAAAAGCAAGTCAAGCATGGCCTGGTCTAGTAGGCCCACTCATTTCTAGGTTTTTATATATTGGGTCAAACACGCTAGTCGATCTAGGCACCTAGCCTTGTTTTAAATAACCCTTTAATAAAATATTTATTTGTTAATAATTTAAATTATATTAGTTCTTACAAATATCTATTTTAATTATAAAAGAATTGGATAAAAATATATTTTAAAAACTACCTTTGGACATCACTGGTAAATATCTAGTTTTATCTCTATGGTTTTAGAGCATTTAAACATTTCACTTTTGCTTTTATATATCTAACATGTATAGTATAGTTTCTCTTGGAAAGACTTAAAAACCCTAAAAACAAAATGCTAAAACAAAATTGGGCTATGTAGTGTTTAATGGTAATATTTGAACTTTTGGAAATTAAAAGGTTAAAATTGAGAAATTTTAAACTATAGAATAAAAGTGTATCATGAATTTAGGCAAAAATGAATTTTTCCCTAACACTAAACAAAGATAAATTTATTTTGAATTAAAATTAATTCATTTCACATACAAATTTTGGAATTAGTTTCTATTTTTATTTTGGATTACAAATCCAGAGATTTTAAAATCTAATTTTATCTCTATGGTTTTAGAGTATTTAAACATTTCACCTTTTCCTTATAATGGCATGCTCTTATTATTTTCCATTTACATATTTAATACTGTCATATTTTCGAGACTTCTAATAATCACTGTTATTAAAAACCTTTTGTAATCATCCGCATCAAACCGTTTGAGTTAATTCAACATGTCAACACTTAGAGCGTACGGTGTGGTTGCGGGTGCTTTTTAAATAATTTTTCGTGCTAAAATATATGTCAATGATGTTTTTTTATTTTTTAAAAATTATTTTTGACATCAGCACATCAAAACGATCCAAAACGTACAAACCATATTAAATTTTAGCCCAAAAAAAAATTTTCAAATTTTTTGGCAACGCAGGTTGAACCGCGTTTCCAAACACTGCCTTAATTTCCTTTGCAATCTTTCTTTTTTTTTTTTTTGAATTAATTGGTCTAAACAAACATCCTGGAAACATAACAAAGAAAAATCCACCTAGGAAACACTGTAAAGAATGACTTTATGCAGCTGTGCTTGTGCTTTCAGAATCAAACTTAGTTGTATTCTTCTTGGAGGGAAGACTTTTTCCAAATAATTAATGGTCAAGGCAAGTCTAATATTCCAATTAGGACCGTTGATTATGGCTACTTTTCCTTTTCCTTTTCCTTTTCCTTTTCCTTTTTCTTTTTCTTTTTTCAGTCCAAGCGAACACCAATCCAGAGTGCTACCGTTATGTCTAAGATAGAGTGAGGGAAATGGTACACTTAGGAAAGCACTACTAGCACGCGTGAGCTGGATCAAATTAAAATTATTTTAAAAAGATATTAATTAAAAACAATCAAAATTAAAAAAAGAGAAAGAATGATGTAGAATTCAAACTCCATTGGTCGCATGTTTAATTTATGAATAGCCTATTGTTTTTTAATTTTTTAATATGAGATAACTATATTATATTTTATATTTTATATTTTATAACCTATATCCATATGTATTTTTTTTTAATTTTTTGATGTGAAATAACTATATATGACTACATCCAGATAGATTATTAATTAATTTTTTGATGTGAGATAAATATATTATATTTCACATTTCTTTTTTATAATCTATATCATCATGAATTGTTTCTTAACTTTTTAACGTTAGGTAATTATACTACATTTTATATATATAGCTTATATCTACATATATTGTTTCAAAGCCTTTTCATGTGAGATAATAAAACATCAAACATATTTTTTTATTATTTTCTCAGATTAAGCCGAGTCAATACATATGATCCCAGATCTAACTTTTTAATCGAGTCAATTCTAAACCGTATTTAATAACTATATACCTCCAATATTGAATGAATTTGTAACATTTTATTTGAAAAAAATCTTACACATAAATATGAGTCTGAAATCGAGTCACCTATAAGATTCTCAATTAAAGTCTGAATACACACACACGGAAAGTAGTAATTATATACACATATGTAGCTATATAAAGTAGTAATCATCCACCAATAAATTAATCAAAGACATAATTTTTTTGGTTAATCTTAATTTACATAAGTATCATATCTTTGAAAGTATAATATCATCACTATTTATTGGTGGATGATTCACCATATTATTTTATTATTTTTTGTAAGAATATTATTTGTAATCAAATTTACGTAAAATGATATTTATTTTATTTTATTTTGTAATCAAAGGGTAAGACTTTGTCATTTTCTTACTTATTTCCTTTCTATTTTTAGAGATTAATTCAAAGTTCATAAAAATTAACTTTTAAAAAATTGCAAAACTTGATTATATTGGGGGGTAATTTTACTAAAAAAAATAAATCATATTAGATAGTAAAGAATTAATTAAAGTTCTCATTGGAAAATAAAAAAAATGTTGATGTCCTAAAAAAATAGATGGTAGTTTATGTACTTTTTTTAGACGAAATCGAAGTTGATTACCAAAAACAAGTCAAAGGACACATCATCAAATATTCTTAAGCTCAAATGTGTCTTTTTAGGCATTTTCAAGGTAAAAAAAATATCTAATCCAAACTCGTCTCATTATATGAAATCATTTGACATAAAAATTTGATTGCTTTGGTGGTTAGAATCATCTTAAACAACAACTTTCTTTCTCTATACCGGAATCAAGCGAGTCTCTCTCTTTCCTTCCAACATAAAAGAACTAAAAATGAGGAAAATAAAGTTTAGCACTATCAAAGAACTAATTCAACCAAAAAACTTAAGCTGTTAGGTAAGGTCTCAAGATATGATTTATATTATTCTCTAACACACCCCTTAAAGGCTTTCAACTTGCACAGACCCACATTACCTTGTGCTTCATTTTTATCAAATAAATAGGAAAGGTGAGATTCGAATTTGTGACCGCTTGGTCATCAAGGCTCCGATACAATGTCAAAGAACCAATTCAACCTATAAACTTAAGCTGTTACATAAAGTCCCAAGATATGATTTATATTAGGTACAAAAATTGAGTTTTTGAAAAATAAAGGGACCAATTATATAAGAACTTAAGAAGATGGAGGACTAAAATGAACTTTTTAAATAAATTTCAAAGCTACCACATATTTTACCTGAGTTTGTCACTTCAATCTTCTTTCTTTCAATTCAACTCTCTCTCCTAAAAAAACATAATTGAGTGTTAATTTGGGCTCAATTATGCAACATAAAAGTTCAAGGATCAAAATTAAAAAATTGTTATTCCAATCCATGGTGATTTGTGAGATGATAAACAGTAATTAATGCATAGTGAAAATAAGAGCTCTTTTAATATATAGTTAATCTTTTATAAAATATA
This sequence comes from Populus trichocarpa, assembly GCF_000002775.5. NCBI lineage: Eukaryota > Viridiplantae > Streptophyta > Magnoliopsida > Malpighiales > Salicaceae > Populus > Populus trichocarpa. Next base: position 8,056,850 of record NC_037287.2, on the reverse strand, counting down.
TAGAAATAGTTGGTACAAAGAGGACCCTTGGCATTTCTATTCTAAAAGGATAGAAAATCATTTTAAAATTGTTCTAAAGACAACTTTATTTTTAATTTTTTATCTTCATCCTATAACCAAACATGTTTTTGTCTCTGTTATATATGTTTTTTTTTTATCTTAATACACCAACTAAACATAGCCTAAGTTATGTGTGGCTTTTTTTTTTCTATTTATAAAAAAAATAATTTAATTCATTTAATTCCTTAAAAATAAAACCAAGTTAAATTTTAGTGAAGTCTTGGTAACTTCATATCGTTTTAGAAAAAATCTACCTATCAAACTATCATTTTGGAGCATAGTTGCCAAACCTGGCCCCGGATCTAACCTCGAAAAAAGGTTAGGTTACTAGGTTGTCAGGTCAACTTGCGAGTCATCGAATCAACCCTATTTGTGTCCAAAAAAATGTTGTTTAATTTTTTAATTCATTGGTTTTGACCTTATATGGTTTGGATTATTTTTTACTGGATATGGTTTGACCAAATCAACCGGGTCACGAGGTACCATTCAAGTCGCTTCAAGTTTGACTAGGTCAATATCAAAACCAATTCAATTTAAATCTGGATAGGATTAGGTTCAAAGTCACGATTTTACTAGGTTACCCTATCATGCTGGATCGAGTTTAATAATTACACTTTGAGGGGACCATGTCGCAGTGTATATTATTAAAAAGAACCTAAAAGGCATTGTGGTTTTATTATTCATTGCATTCGCTACAAATACTAATGTATTATGAATTGCTACAGTGCATCCACAACATATAAGTTATTGTTGACGTGCAAAAATACAATTTGGTACCTTAGTTTTTTTATTTTTTATACTTAGTTGTAGTTTTAGACATTTATATTTCGGTCTCAAATTTTATTTTTCACAATTTTATCCTTCAATGTTGAGAGAGAAGAGAAAGTTATTGAAAAAAGGGAGGATAAAGTTTTTGAATGGTCGTATTTCGATGATAAAAAAGCCAATTTTGGTATCGATGGGTTTATCTTAAACATAAATATGTAATAGAGGTGGTTTGGATCTCTAATTATGCTAGGAAAGTAGATAAGAACTTATAAAGATTTTTTAAAAAAAAAGTTTCTAGACCAATTGAATAGTGTTTTGGGATGTAAATGGAGTTATTGAGGTTACTATGATATGTTTAGGTGAAAATGACTTGGAAATTCAAGAAAAAAAATATTAATTTCCATCTATAAATTCTCCATCCAATCATTTTTTATCCCTTTAGTTTTTAGAATTTTATGTTAAGGTCTTAATTTTTTTTTATGTTTTAGTTCCTTAGTTTTGAGAAACGAGAGAGAAAATCACTGGGAAATGAGGAAGGAGAGAGAAAGTGGTTAGTTGACCACATTTTTCCCTTTTTCTTTTAGTTCCATTGAGGTGTTTTTGAACTTCATCTCACTGAAAAAAATAGATAGGGTATTAGAAAATTATTTCTTATTCGATTTAATCTTCTAGTTTTTTGACCAATTTAAGGGTGTCTTGAGGTTTGAAATGGGTTTATTAAAGTTTTTAGCGTGTTTCTCAGGTGTTTTTAGGTGAAAAAAAAATGGTTGAAAAATGAGTTTTGAGGTCCAAAACGTAAGTCAAACCCCAACTTTCCAAGCACCTTCAATGACAAGAATCTATACCGGTAGACAATGTGTTGTTTGCTTTGTTTTCTAAAAAAAGGGGCGTGTAACATGTCATCTCCCTATTAAAAGAAAAAAAGGGGGAAGGTCAAACGCGGGGGCTTGGCCTTACAGGTTTGGCTAGTTAACCCAGGTTGGCTCGAGTAATTTTTTTTGTTATTTTTTAATTGTTTTAATTTCATCTTTTAACATTGAATTCATTGGGGATTGCGCTTCATAATTTGTTTTATTTTATTTTCTATAAGGTTATCTTAATCTCATGATTCGAGTCGCTAGTTAATAAGTTAACCCGGGTTAAATGGAGTCTTTTTTTGTCCTATTTTTAATTGATTTTTTTTAATTTTATCATTTAACATTAAGTTGATTGTGAATTGAACTTCGTAATTTATTTTGATTTACTTTTTATGGGGTCATCATGGTCTCATGATTTGGATCGTGGATTTAGCAGGTTAACCAAATTGGCCTGGGTCAATCTAATATATTGTCATCTTGATATGTTTTTAAGAAAAATGTGTATGAAATTTTTTTTGAGTCAAATTATATTTTTAGTAGTTGTTCGGATTGTTTTTGGACTCGCCAGATTCACTGAAGTCATATCGGGTCAACCTCCACACAATTTAGATCTTTTTATACTAGAAAACAAGTTATCAATGACTGAATATTTTTTTATATTAAAAAAAATTGATTCGACCCACAGTATAGCGCAAGCCAATGATATAATATTTTATAAATAAGATTTGATATTTTTATGTTTATAAATGCAAATTTATTTTATAATTATATATGGAACTAATATGCACAATATTTTAAGAAAATATACATGAATATTCAATGAGAATAATATATATATATATATATATATATATATATATATATATATATTTTATTGTTAATATTTTTTTTATTTTCTTGAATTAATTATTATTTTATTTTTATTGCAGTCACATAAAAAAAATCAAGATCTGTTTTAGTATTTCTTTGTTAAAAATTAATTCACCGGTCTTTATAAGTTTTTATATAAAAAAACTAGATTTTTAATAAAACAATATTTTTCATTAAAATAAAAGTGAATAAATGAATGACAAAAATAAAGTTACGTGAGGTCCTAATATATGATTTATATTAGGTACCAAAATTGAGTTTTTGAAAAATAAAAGGACCAATTATGTAAGATCTTAAAAAGATAGGGGACTAAAATGAACTTTTTAAACAAATTTCAAAGCTACCACCTATTTTACTTGAGTTTGTCACTTCAATTCTCTTTCTTTTAATTCAATCCTCCCTCCTAAAAAATCACAATTGAGTGCTAATTTGGGCTTAAAAGAACTCAATTATGCAACGTAAAAGTTCAAGGATCAAAATTAAATTTTTAAAAAAATTATTGTTCAATCCACGGTGATTTGTGAGATAATAAACAGTAATTAATGTACAGTTAAAGTAGGAGCTTTTTTAATATATAGTTAATCTTCTATAAAATATATATAGAATATGTGATACAGAAAGGACCCTTATCATTTTTATTCTAAAAGGATAAAAAATTATTTTAAAATTGTTCTAAAGATAAATTTATTTTTAATTTTTTGTCTTCATCCTATAACCAAACATGTTTTTGTCTCTTTATATATGTCTATTTAGTCTTAATACACCAACTAAACATAGCCTAAGTTATGTGTGGCTTTTTTTTTCTTTTTACAAAAAAAATAATTTTATTCATTTAATTCCATCATAAAAGTAAAACCAAGTTAAATTTTAGTGAAGTCTTGGTAACTTCATATCATTTTAGAAAAAAATCAACCTATCAGACTATCATTTTGGAGCGTAGTTGCCAAAACTAACCCTGGATCTAACCTAGAAAAAAGGTTGGGTTACTAGGTTGTCAAGTCAACTTGCGAGTCATCGAATCAACCCTATTTGTGTCCAAAACAATGTTGTTTAATTTTTTAATTCATTGGTTTTGACCTTATATGTTTTGGATCATTTTTTTACTGGATCTGGTTTGACTAAATCAACTAGGTCACCAGTCTACCATTCAGGTCACTTCAAGTTTGGTTAGGTCAATATCAAAACTAATTCAATTTAAATTTGGATAGGATTAGGTTCAAAGTCACAAGTTTATTAGGTTAACCTGTCGTGCTGGATCGGGTTTAATAATTATGCTTTGAGGTGACCATGTTGCAGTGCATATTATTAAAAAGAAGCTAAAAGGCATTGTGGTTTTATTGTTCATTGTATTCGCTACAGATACTAATGTACTGTGAATTGCTATAGTGCATCCATAACATATAAGTTATTGTTCCTAAGATGTGCAAAAATACAATTTGGTCCCTTCGTTTTTTGATTTTTTATACTTGATCCTTGTAGTTTTAGATATTTATATTTCGGTCTCAAACTTTATTTTTCACAATTTTTTCCTTCATTGTTAAGAGAGAAGAGAAAGTTATTGAAAGGGGGGAGGATAAAGTTTTTGATTGGTCGTATTTCGATGATAAAAAAGTCAATCTTGGTATCGATGGGTTTATCTTAAACATAAATATTCAATAAAGGTGGTTTGGATCTCTAATTATGCTAGGAAAGTAGATAAGAACTTATAAAGATTTTTTTAGAAAAAGTTTCTAGACTAATTGAATAGTGTTTTGGGATTTAAATAGAGTTATTGAGGTTACTATGATATGTTTAGGTGAAAATGACTTGGAAATTCAAGAAAAAAAATATTAATTTCCATCTATCAATTCTCCATCCAATCATTTTTTATCTTTTTAGTTTTTAGAATTTTATGTTAAGGTCTTAATTATTATTTTTATGTTTTAGTTCCTTAGTTTTGAGAAACAAGAGAGATAATCTCTAGGAAATAAGGAAGGATAGAGAAAGTGGTTGTTTTACAACATTTTAACAATAAAAAAAATCAATCTTGATGTCATTAAGTTCTTTTTCATGAGGAGAGTGCCATTGAAGTGTCTTTGAACTTCATCTCCTGAAAAAAATAGATATGGTATTAGAAAATTATTTCTTATTCGATTTAATCTTCTAGTTTTTTGACCGATTTAAGGGTGTCTTGAGGTTTGAAATGAGTTTATTAAGATTTTTAGTATGTTTCTTAGGTGTTTTTCAGGTGAAACAATGATTGAAAAATGAGTTTTGAGGTCCAAAACATCGAACCCCAACTTTCCAAGCACCTTCAATGACAAGAATCTATACCGGTAGACGATGTGTTGTTTGCTTTGTTTTCTAAAAAAAGGTGTGCGTAACATGTCATCTCCCTATTAAAAGAAAAAAAAAAAAAAGGAAGGTCAAGCGTGGGGGCTTGGCCTTGCAAGTTTTGTTGGTTAACTCAAGTTGACTCATGTCATTTTTTTGTTATTTTTTTTAATTTTATCATTCAACATTGGATTGATTGGAAATTGAGTTTCATAATTTTTTTTAGTTTGTTTTCTATAAAATTATCTTTGTCTCAAGATTCAAGTCGCGAGTTAATAAGTTAACCTAGGTTAAAAGGGATTTTTTTTGGGTCCTATTTTTAATTGAATATTTTTTTTAATTTTATCATTCAACATTGAGTTGATTGTGAATTGAAATTCATAATTTGTTTTGATTTACTTTCTATGGGGTCATCATAGTCTCATGATTTGGATCGTGGATTTAGTAGATTCACCCAAGTTCACCTGGATCAATCTAAAATGTTGTCATCTCGATATTCTTTTAAGAAAAATATAGATTAAATTTTTTAAGTCAAATTATATTTTTAGTAGTCATTCGGGTTGTTTTTGGACTCGACAGATTGATTGGAGTCATATCGGGTCAACCTCCACACAATTTAGATTTTTTTTATACTAGAAAACAAGTTAGCAATGCTTAAATATTTTTTTATTTTATAAAAAATGATTCGACCCAAAATGTAGCGCAGGCCAATGATCTAGTATTTTCTAAATAAGATTTGAGATTTCTATGGTTATTAATGCAAATTTAATTTATAATTATATTACATGAATATTCAATGAAAATAAAATATATTTTTTATATTTTATTGTTAATATTTTTTATATTTTATTGAATTAATTATTCTTTTATTTTTATTGTTGTAACATAAAAAAATCAAGATTTGTTTTAGTATTTCTTTGTTAAAAATTGATTCATCGATTATTATAAGTTTTTATATAAAAACAAATATTTTAATAAAACAATATTTTTCATTAAAAAAAGTGAATAAATGAATGAAAAAAATAAATTTTTAGCTTAAAAGAAAATACATCCTTTTCTTCTAAATTTAAATAATTTGAATTCTCATTTGAATCGCTTTACTATTGATAAAAAGAAATTCATGAATTCATCAAATAAAAAAATTAAATAAAAAGAGAATTTCAGCTCAAAAAATACATTCTTATTCTAGAATTTAAATTATTAAAATGATTTTTTATATTCTTTTAAACATCACAAAATAAAATAGAAATTAATATTGAAAAAAAAACTATTTAAGTTTCATTTATAATATACTTATATCAAAAATAATTTTTAAAAATTAAAAATAATATTATTTTAATATATTTTTAATAAAAAATATTTTAAAAAATAATTATAATCAAACTTCCAAAACAAGCGTGAGCCGCACTTGGATTATTTTGATTTATTTCTATTTTGATGTAGACATACACGCTTGACCTCATAGCCTGGGCCGATGTTGATGTAGAATATTATTGGAGGAGAACAGTGCTGAGTGCTGACAGCCGATCCTTTGTTCAGCGTTGTCTTGTCCTTTGTGCAGTTTTTGTTTAAAGTGGGTGCCTGGGAACGACCAGTCAGCTCTTGGATTTCCATATTTATTATTAGTTCCTCGCACTAGAAGGGTTCTGAACATTCTGGCTTCTAATGGCTTGTCAGAGCTGATAATACATTTTGGCCAGAAAACAGCTAATGGAAAGAGGAGGACAGAGGGGGGAGAGATCCGCAATTAATTCTGTGTGAGGAAACCCTCACCTCGAGGAAGCCCTATATTTAAATGGAGTGATAGCTTCAACACCCTGAGGAATTTTATTATAATTACGATGGTTGGTTGGTTGGTTTCCTAAAAAGTAATTTTAAAAAAAAATTAAATTATGAAAAAGTAAATTAGTTTTTTATATTTAATAATATCATAAAAAATAAGATAACAATGTTTTATTATATTATAAAAAATAAATTAAAAAATAACTTATTAATATTTTATTTTTTATTTTTTAAAAAGTTTACCTCACATATATAGAATATTAAATATAAATATTTAATTACTTCCAATAAAAGAATGAGATCTAAAAGTATAATGATTAATTTTTTAAATATAATATTATAGATATATAACCTTGTGAAATATTTTTTTTAAAAAACCTATTAATATTTTTTTCATTTGTAAACGCTCAAAATAATTTTTTAGCAGTATTAAGAAAGTCAAATTAGTTAATGATATTAAGTAAGAGTTAGATATTTGGGTTTTTTTGGTATGAATATTTTTTTTAGAGATAAATAGATACAAAAATATTTTGATGGATTTTTTGGATAAAGATTGTTTATTTTTTAAAAGGGTATGAACAATTATCCCTTTAATATATATCAATTAAGCATTAGAAAATAAATATAAACATCTTACATCAAACATTGTCATGCATAAATATTAAGCTCTAATGTCATACACATACATATTAGTTCAAATTAACAATCATAAACATACTAGATCAAATAAAACAAGTAAATATACTTGTCAAATAACAAGCATAGACTTTTTTATTATAGTAAAATCATCTTAGCAATCAGGACTGTAGTGGTGTTGGTTCACAAAATTTTGAACCCTACTTTTCCTCAAATTAACATTTCTTGTCATAAATGCTTTTGCCAACATTTCATTTAGGATCAAGTGATCAAAAATATCACCAAGAGTGATCTCCTCAAAACCTTTAATTTTCATCACTTCTGTATATAGCTCATTAACATCAAGTTGATTTTTGCTTAGGCTTGCAAATGCTTCATCCCCAATCTTTTTAGATAATTTTTCAACACCATCATCTTCATACATTCAATTTTTCTTTCTATGTTGCCTCTTTTGTACACTAGAGAAAGACGTCTCTTTACCTTTTGAAATTTCTTCATATTCCCTTTTATTTTCAATTGAAATAGATTGCACTTCAGTGTTCTCTTCTAGGTTGATATCAACATATGATTTGATATAATTTCCGGTTGCCATGTCTTTTCCAACAACAATTGTCATTGCTTCATACATATCAAGTTTTTTGTTGAGATATTTATCACGATTAGGACGTGCCTGTTCATAAAGATTAGAATATGCAATTTTTAGTTCCTTGTATAAAGTTTTGGAAACAAAAGTAAATGTAAAAATTACAAAGAATATACTATTTATCATACCTTTACTTCTTCATCATATACATCTTTCAAAACCATAATCATCTTTAAACAATCATCTCAACCAAAGCTACTTTTATTTTTAAGTTTGGTTATTATTCCTCATTTTTTTTTTCACAGTTTTGAGATGATTGTCCACATGCTTAGGCTTGCATTGCACGTTGAATTTTTGACTAATTTCTGTAGCCACCTTAACAAAAGATTCTGCTTTAAAGGTGGAAGAAGACTTGTTTTATTTAAGTGTCTTCTCGACTAATATCTCAAGTATAATATGTGAGACATAGGCTTAGACCACATGAAGTGCATTTTTCATTCTTGTTGGTACTCATTTCTACAAAAAAAAAACCATAAATTTATACAAAATAAAATCGTATAATATTTAGATTGAATTAATTTTATACAAAAAAATACAATTAATATTTAAAAGAGAATACATGAAATACATAAGAAATTATAATAAAATCAACAAGCAATCCAAATATATAACAAAGATAATACAAACTCAAAAAAGACATAATAAAAACAAACACATATAATTAACACTCAATTACTAGTTTCTTTGAGTGTTATAATCATTCCACATGGTTGATGCAATCATTTCTCTTTTTGTTATCAACTCCATATTCTCTTCCCTCTCTTCCCGTTGACTTAAGCTAATTGTTCTTCTAATTGGTTCACTTTTCGAACATATTTCTTCCATAAGAAAGTCATAAAGATAAACTCCCATTACATGATTATGAATAATACAACATGCAAGCACAACATTCATTTGTGTTTCATAAGACCAAAAAGGTTTTCCATCAATTGGTCTAAAATGACTCTTTAAAATACCAAACCCTCGCTCAGTAGCGGTTCTTAATGAAGAGTGTCAAAGATTAAATAGCTCATTTTTATTTTCTGGTGAATGTACTGTAAACTCATTCAAGTGGTATCGAACTCCACGAAAAGGAGAAATGATTCTTTTTCGAATACCGTAATCAGCATCACCAAGATAATATTTTTCTACAAATAAAAAATAAAACCTATTACTATCTTTATCTAATTAGACAATTTATATGTTTATTGCATATAATAAATATTTAATTTATACCTTCTAGAATTTTTAGACCACTAGGTATATAAACTTCCTTCCTATCCAGCTAAAATGTGTATAAACTTCAAATCAAAAGTTAAGCTGCTAAAACATTTTGTGTTGTTTCCTCTTTTCAACCTCAAAACTTTCCTTGAATTTCAACAGGAATATTTGCAGGAACATGAGTACCATCAATTGCTCCCACACAATCCTATATAAACATGAAAAAATAATTTATAACTTTTTCTTCTAGATGTAATTAATTAATGTATAAAAATATTGGTATTGTTCTCTTACCTTAAATAAGGATAGAATCTACGATTATTCATTATCTTCGCGGGAACTGTATCCCTTGGGTCTTTAATAAGGTGTTTGTATAACTTAAGAACTGTTTTTAACACAATTCTAAAGTAACGATGGATAGTTTCAACAGACCTATAATATATACCACTAATAAAATAAAATTTTTAGTTTCGGCTTATAATTTGTAAGAACACAATTACTTGCTCCCTAATAGACACATTTTGAGTTGATCGTAATAGATCACGACTTGTGAGAACATCACACAAATTATATAATACCACTGGTTTCATACGAATTTGTTTGACGCAATGTCTATCATCTCAATTCAAAATGCTATTAATATAGAATTCTTGTTGAGCAATTACATTTATACGTGGTTCTCTTGGTATATAAATTTTATTTCTTTCTCGTTCAATAATAGCTACTCCTGTGGCTATAATAGTTTCATACGAATTTGTTCGACGCAATATCTATCACCTCAATTCAAAATGCTATCAAAATAGAATTCTTGTTGAGCAATTACATTTATACATGGTTTTCTTGGTATATAAATTTTATTTCTGTGGCTAAAACAGTTACAGCTGCTCATATACATGCTGCATGAATAATCTTACTATCCGTAATAAGAAAGTGAAGTTTTCTGATAACGGAACCTAAAAATTTTAGGAAAATAAACATTAAAAAAGCATATCAAATACTTACAGAATCGATACAAGAAATTATAATCAAACTGACACACATTATAAATTAAAAAGCTAGAAATAAGAGGAGCTGACAATGTATCATAATTATTGCAATGATATTTGATTCCATAAACAAACAAGGCCTTAAAGTGGATTACTAGTTTGACAGTAGATACTGAATGGTCAAGTTGGTGGTAAAGTTTGGTAGTAGCCGGTGTGCACACATATGCAAACAAAATGGCTTAATACCATAATATGGTGAGAGTTCTCAATCCTTATATTTTATGGTTTGAAAATATAATTTTCTTGCAAAATTCACTCAATCCCTTTACAGTTTCATGTTAACAAACTGTTTGTGCTCTTACTTGCCCTCATTTATTGGTACAGACCGAGATTAGTTTACTGCAAAGGGTTTCTCATCCAAACATTGTAAAGCTTTTGGGTTTTTTGTCTTGAAAATGAAGAGAAGATTCTTGTCTATGAATACATGCAAAAAAGAAGCTTTTAGACTACCAAATATTTTCCGTAGACTACCATTTATTTTCCAGTAAGGAGAAAATCAGTTATTCTTAATTTGAAGTTATATACTGCAATAGTAATCTCAACATTGTATAACCTTATTTTTGCTCATAACACACATGTTTTTCCTGGTATAGAGAAACCAGATTGAGTACTTTCATGGGAAATTAGGCTTAAAATTGTGATAGAAATTGTTGAAGGACTATCTTACTTGTATTCATTAGAGCACCCAATAACTTTTAAAGATATGAAGAGTCTACCACATAAATAATTCCAAACAATAGCATCTAAGATTTTTAAAAGCAAAGGCCGTTCAATTTCTTATAAGCATCTAAGATTGAATCAACAAACAAATTAACAAGTAAGATCCTGAGATCTTATACCAAACAAAGCATGGGATTGTTATGTTATTTTTTCCCCAAAAACCAAACAAAACATGAAAAACACAGTAAATTAACAAGATCACAAGATTTATGCCACAATCACAACTACAAATCCAAACAAAGAAGAGGAAAATAAAAGCCAGATAATAGAGAGACATTTGAGGAAAAGGGTTACCTAAAATAAGATGATTCAATGCTTTAATGGAGATTGTTGCAGATAACAGAGAATAAAAAGGGAATTATTATGATGATTTTTTTTGTTCCAGTAAAGAGATTTAAGAGAGAGAGATTTGTAACAACCACATAAAAGTGTTTTTTTGTAAAGATTTCCAGTAAAATTATTTGAGACAGAGAGAGATTTTGTTCCAATATCTGTATGTCAAAATGAGATGTTTCTTTGTAAAGAAAAGAAAGTGTTATCCAAGGATAAGAAAAGGAAAACACGTTCTAAGCATTAAAGTTTAACTTTTCCTTTGACTAGAATTTATTTTCCTTTAACTAACTTTCCATAAGTTTATCGAACATAGGAAATTGAGGAAAATAATTTTTTAAAAAGTATTTTTCTAGAAACAAACAAGGCCTTCAACTCTAATCTCGAGCCTAGAAAGCTAAAACCATCATAATCCTTACAAGAGTATAGAGAAGAGACTATGGCGAAGACTACATTTTCACAGTATCAAAAGAAAGGCATATCCATCTATTATCTTGGTTTAGAAATAAGAATCAAGCACAATAAAAACCTTTTGATTTGACATGATCATCCTATATATGACCACTTAGGATCATTATGGTATGGTATATGAGATTGCATTCTAATTAAAACAAACCATTATTTGATTTTGGAAGGAAAAAAAATTGAAAGCAAAACAGCAGTACTGCATACTTGGTTGTCATTGACCAAGAGAAAAGGAAGAACACAACTCTACCAATTGACGAAGAGAAATGTAACTGTCACTCAAATTCTTGCTAAACATTGAGCTTCACGGATTCTAACAAGGCTATATTGCAAAGACTGCAAAATGCAACAGAATTATGACAAAGTGCAGAATGGGGTGATTTATAAACAGTGACAACTAAGGCATTGTACTTTATCTAGCAATACATCCATGGAAAGCCCTTCTTTTCATTTTGTATGCTTCCTGTTAAAGAACCATCTCAACCCAATAGCTTAAACTGTTAGGTGAGGTCCCAAGATATGATTTATATTATTCTCTAACACACCCCCTCAAGTGAAAGCCCTTTGGGCTTGAAACTTGCACAGGCCCACATTACCTTGTGTTTAATTTTTATCAAATAAATGAGGATGATGAGATTCGAACTCGAGACCACTTGGTCATTAAGGCTCTGATACCATTTCAAAGAACCATCTCAACCCAATAGCTTAAACTGTTAGGTGAGGTCCCAGGATATGATTTATATTATTCTCTAACACTTTCTTTGGCTAGATGGACTGACACCCTTCAGCCTTTTGTGATCTTCAAAGAGAACAAAAATCATCTTTGAGATATAAGAACCCTAATGAATTCAACAAGAACTGCAAAATTATATTGGCACGTCATGTGCCCTTACTAAAACAGGTAAACTATATTAGATAAATATCTCCTCAAGACAGTTATCACAGTTCTATCTTGATTCTTAAACGCTATTCTATATTGCTTACTATCCTGTCCCAACATCATTAATGATATTCTCCTCTGTTGATGCATAACATTTTTGGACCAAGGAACATTGGTTTCTGGTTTCTCTATAATACAAAAAAGAGCATCAGTTTGATCATCACTGTAAATTACACCAGCAACTTCCGATCGAAGTGGTCCAAGAATACCTGTTATCACCAGTAAAGAAAATGAGACATGTTTGTTAATGTACATGGCTATCAAATACTAAACAAGGATTAAAACTAAGGGATATTCTTTTGATATATATATATGGATTACAATGCCTGTTGAAGAATATCAACCCACCTTTAATGATATTTAGGGTTTCCTAAACTTGTCAGGGATGGCCAGGAATCCATCCAATCAAGTTTACGAACATGAATCATTCCTTGGTAGTTTAAAATTTTAGAATCGGGATTGACATTACTTGCACAATTATCAATGATTTCATCTCCACGGTCTGTAGACAATTACAGAAAGTAACTTGTTTAAGAAAATGAAATCTTAAGCATTTCTAACCCTTCTCTGTCCCTAAGCATCTGTCTTTTTTCAAAAGACAACATTTTAGTGAAACATTAACCAATCCATTAAAGCTCGTTGGTTAAATATGATTTTCCAATATGAATGTTCTGCTAATATGACATATCAAATGATATATATATATATGTGTGTGTGTGTGTGTGCGCGCGCGCGCGCGCGCGTGTAGATCCAAAATCCTACTGATGCAATAAGGCGAAGAAAGTTCATAAACGCATTTTCAAATGGACAATCACCATAAGATGAACATAAATAAAGAGGAGCACAAACACCTTGGGCTGGTGGGAGTAAATTTTCCATCACCACAGCTAGTCAAAAACAATACATGAGACCTTGGATGATCCAACAACAAAAACCTAATCAAGTAATAGAAAAGTGCATACTCCAGTGAGTGAACCTTAGATGATCCACAAAAAAAAACTATAAGGATAATTTAAGATAGAACACATTTACTGATACATGTTATAGAAACTATTTTAGCAACATGTGCAAGCAGCATACTGACTAGCCCTGGCAAACACAGTGAAATTCGGGTAGAGAACGTTTAAGATAGTTGAATTTAGAAAATAGAAAACCCACAAGAGATATACGATGTGCTCATACAACTGACTTGGCAGATATTAAGAATCAGAAAATATTCCACAGTAAACTTATTTCCACGAAACTGCATTGGTGGATCTTTATCATTCTTTCTGCATAATGCACTGCAATTTTTCAGTGAATTTAAAGGGGGAAAAGTGGTGGCCATTGATACAGTCACCGGATAAGAAGCAGAAGCAACATGATTAATTCACTTTTGTGTGGCCATCAAATCAAAAGTAACATAATATTTTTGACATAAATGTTATGAAAAGCAGTGATCAGCATACCCAGGTGGGCTTCGCTCATCACCATCTAAATCTTGGTTCCCCGTTCACGTTTAGATTTCCCAAGGTTTCATTTTCTGCTGAATCGATGCAGAAGATTCTTACTAGGATTACAATGGGTACTTGAAGGTTGTATTTTTTTTATATTCACACCATTACTTATTGAGTAAAAAATTTAAATATTTATAAACTATTTATTAAGTTTTGTATATTGAATGCGTATCTGTTATCTATTATTATTTATTAATTAATAAAAAATAAAATAATTAACATATACATGTGTGTATTTTATATTAATATTAAGATATGTATATATTTCATATTATATTAAAAAATCTAAATATTCTTTAAATATATTTATATAATATAAATATATATATTTTGGCTTAGGTTTGGACGGTTTTCAAGTCGGGTTTGATAATATACATATCTTATCTATTATTAATTAAGTCAAAAAAATACCCATCCATTCAGGTCAGATCGAGTTAATATTTATCAGGTTTTGATTAAATTTATATTATTTTTTTAGTATTTCTCAGTATTTCAATATACTGGTATAAAAAATAAAAAATTTTAAAAAAATTATATTTAAACATTTAAAAGAAAAGACATTTTTAAAAACTAATTTTTTTTAAAATACCCACTGAAGAAACTCGGCATCTTAAGCTTGAAGTTGAAGAAGAAATTTTCATTTGCTGAGTCTCAATTAGCCCATAGTGATAAGGGCTCATTTTACACATACATGGTAGAAGATGTTTCTATATTTTTTTTTATTTTTTTATTTTAAATTAAATTTTTTAATGTTTTCATATCATTTTTATATAATGATGTGAAAAATAAAAAATAAATATTATTTCAATATATTTCCAAACAAAAAATATTTTAAAAAATAATCATTACCACAATACTAAATATAAACTTAGTGGTGTTGCATGTTCAATTATTCAAAAATGGTTTAATCTCTTATTTAACTGCAATTAATTTTTCTTTTGTGATACTATTGGCTTGGGAAAGAAAATAAAAATAAAAGAAAACAAATACCATTTATCCTTGAAACTCAGAAAATGGAGAAAATTAATCTTCATCCTAGTCTTTAGTCGTTTCCTCCAAATGAAATGTACGTAGGTGTCATCAATTAAATTATCTAAAATTATTCTTAACTTTGGATCAAGCATAACTTAATTAGATCTTCAACTTTAATATTTTATTTTATTTTAATAATTCGAGTCCCTCAAACTATTTTTTAGTAAAAAAAATAAAAATAAGTTTTTATTAATTTTGACCGCATATGATATGATAGTTTAAAAAATATATGTACGATAAAAATAAAAATAAATAAACACAGACTCAACCTTCCTTCAACATAAAGAAAAGCAATCTGCATAGCCATCAATGTAGCTTTTGGACATGTTTTTGAGTAATATTAAGGAATCAAATGATTTTTTTTTCCCTTTGTGCCTTTTAAAGAATAGAAAGAATGCTAAGTGAGCTATCTAATAACCTAATGCCATCTTTTTAATTATCTTCCCTTAAGAGCTGCAATCCGAGCTGCCAATTCATCATAATCTGGGAGGTTGGGATGCACACGACCAGTCATTATATCCGGCTCTGCTGAAACAGCTCGACCAAGCCTTGTTGTTCCTGATTCTCGCAGGCTTGATGTTCTGCCAGTTGGAAGAGTTAATTCGGATATTACATTTCTGAGCCTTGAGGTTTTAGCAACATCATCACTTGCTTGGCTTGAAGGAGGAGGTTTTATACAAGGACTCGATTTGCTCGGTTCATGAGGTGAGTCTTTCTTACCGTAATGCATCAAAAGTCCATCCATTACCTTTTCTTCTTCATCCCTTTCATCATCATCATCTGTTTTTAGGATTCTAGAACCTCGTCTAGGCTCTTCTTGCTTCATAGTACTTGATTTAGTCCTGGCAGACTCATCGCTTTCAATACTGCCAACCCTTTCACGACCTGGCGGGGGCTTCAATGGTCTTTCAATACTGCCAAAATTTTCGTGTCCTGGTTGTGGCTTCAATGGTCTCCTTCTGACTGATCTCGGTTTGGGCTTGGTTTCCTTGATCGAGTCATCTGCATTATTAGCTTCCTCTAGAGCAATTTTATCATTTGGTTGTGGGGTTTCTTCGATCTTGCTTTCTTTCTCAATTGTTGTTCTGCGGTAAGGGGGAGGAATAAATCTATAGGAAATGGGCTTCTTGCTATCTACTTCATCTTCTGAAACACTTCCTACTGAACTTGAACTAGCTAGTAGGCTATCTTGGTCAGTGCTGTCTCTCCTGCTGACTGAAAGCACTTCATCTTCACTGCTGCTTTGCAGTTTGTAATTTTCGTCACTGACATTCTTTCTTCCTCGATAGGTGAAAATCCTTTCATCATCTCTTTCCTGGAAGGTATGCACCCTCTTGTCATGTACTTTGGTGCCCGAGTCATGGCTGTCTCTTTTTGTGCAAGCGTCATCCTTGTTCTTTACCCATTTGTATCCGTCATCATCATTCAAGCTGTTCCTTTTTGTAAAAGCATCATCCTTGCTCTTCTTTGGCTCATATTCATCATTACGTTCATGCCTATGCTGGTCCTGCAAAAAAAAAAGGCCATGCTTGTTCTGATTATGAATCGGTGAGCAGATCTTCAAATGCTTTCAAGCAGTAAAGCGTGTAATGTCCAAAAAGCATGCTTGGAAGGAAACTTGGTCGGAGACACAAGTGACAAGGCTTCCTTAATTAGCAGAAAATATATTTTGACACCACATTTCCAAAATCTAGTCCATTTCCCTTTTCAGTATTGGCATATAATAACTGGGATAGTCCAGGAAGCTTACTTGTTGAGGCGGGGGTGGTTTAAAGAGTTTCTGTTCCAAAGACTTCGAATTCCATTCTATGGAGAACTCTTGTGCTATGTCGTGCATTAACTGAAGCTTCATCTCTTCTGTGATAGACTTCGGCTTCAACATGTCAACAAACTGCACATCAGTAATCAGCCACATCAGTACAAAAACCAAGATGATCCCAATAAATAGGCCCGGGCCTATATGATTTATTAGTAAATAATGAAGATGAACTATCTGTTATGACCTCTTTATTAACTAATGCTTCAAGAGGAGGTCCATATCTATTAATGAATACAGAACGAAGATCTCGTAGCTCTGGAAATTTAGAAAATCTTGCTGCGGCATATATTAGAGATTGCACAGCTTCTTTGCATTCCTCGGGGCATTCCCTGAATCAGAAAAGGAAAGTAGAAAGTACGTGTGAATGACGTACTAAAAACAGTCGATTTGAAAATGGGAACTGAGAGCATGAAAGGTACTGAAAGCCAAAGATTTAGAAACGAGTCAGCCTGAGGGCTCACAATACTATCATAATAGCATACGACAAACTAATCCTTCTAGTTAATCCAGTGGTTAACTTGAATGAACAAAACTAAAGTTCCCTTTTGTTTTAATTTTCTGTTGCTACAACTAGTATTTTCACTGATATTGCCTTTTCCAGAGGCCAGTTCCCAAAAATTTTAGCCCCTGCCACCCCCAGTAACCTGTGTCTACTGGTAACAAAATTCATAGAACTGGTAAAAGATTTCATAGACACTGGCAAAAAATTAGAAGTCTTCTAGGTTTTGATAGATATCAGGTAGGAAGCATTAGCTCTGCCGCAAACAGGTTTCAGTTTCACGGAGCTTTACTTTTATAGGAAAAAGGAAACAGGTTAATTGAAAGTGCTTATGTTTGTCTTCCATATTCAATCAAGATCACGTAACATATATTTAAAGCATAATTTACATGGTACATAGCACATATCATGTAGTAGCAGAAATTCGAGAAGTACTGGAAGCACTCGTATTAGTTGATTACAGCTACTACACATGGATTATTGACTCTTGCTTTTGCTTACCATTCCTTGAAAACATTCTGTGTTCTTCAATTTCATTTTTTTCCGGTTAGATGACTGTATTAGTAATTTACATTTTCTCTAGTTAATTGGCTGCATGTAATATAGAATGTGAGAGAGATGATGCAAAAAATAGAAAGAATTGATAAACAATAAAAAATAGGTAGTCAAAAGCATGTTGAATAGCAAAGCATACTTCTGCTTGTTCATAAGGGAAAGATTGCTCGAGATGCAATCACAGAGCTGCTCAATGAAATTGTAATAGATTATCATGTTTTGCTCAGCCAGAAGCCCTTCTGCCTGCTCAATAAAAACAAACTGTTTACCATTTCAAGTCTCAACCATTAAAGACTAAGAAGGTGCATGTGGAATGGATGGTATGAACAAGACAAGAGCTGCATGTCATGTGAATCAAGGCAGCAATGTAAAAGAAATTGGGGAAAAAAAGAAAAACTAACCCTGCAAAAAGCTTTGTAAGCATGATCAGTTCTAATGAAACTACCAGAAATTCGCTTAAAAAAAACAGAATTACCGACGGAATAATTCTGTCAGTAATTTACGGTGATAATTACCGACGAATACTTTTCTGTTTGTAATTCAGTCGGTATATACCGACAGAATATTTCGGTCGGTATATGCCGTCGGAATTACAAACAGAAAATAAAGAATTTTAAAAAAAGAAGGCGGTTCGCTGACGTGGAAGTTTTTGCGGGCGATTTTACCGACAGAATGACTGAGGGATTCAAATTGGGATCTCCGTACAGTGACATGACCGATTCACCGTCAGAATTGCCAACGGAATCACCGACAGAATGAGTCCGTCGATGATTCCATCGGCAAAAGTTAATATATTACCACTCTGCCGATCCTCTCCTCTATTTCTCCTTCTTCTTCCCCATCCCAACTCTCCTCTCCCAAACTGCAAACAACTAGCCCCCAAAAAAAAAATCTTCCTCTTCTCAGCACATGTCATATTTCTTTAAGTTTTGTGGTCACAACATCCATGTTTAGGCATTGTACTTTATCTAGCAATGCATCCATGGAGAGCCCTTCTTTTCATTTTGTATGCTTCCTTTGGCTAGATGGACCGACACCCTCAGCCTTTTGTGATCATCTTTGAGATATAAGAACCCTAATGATCCAACAACAAAAACTATAAGGATATATAAGATTCAAGATAGAACACATCCACTGATACCTGTTATAGATACTGTTTTAGCAACATGTGCAAGCAGCATACCGACTAGTCCTGGCAAACACTCTGAAATAAATTCCTGTCGCACAAGAAATACTCAGAATTCGGGTAGAGAACGTTTAAGATATATTGTTGAATATAGAAAATAGAAACCCCACAAGACATGTACGATGTGATCATCCTCTATTTAAAGACCAACCTCTTGTTTTTATGTTTTCACATCAAGAATTTTTTACAGATAAAGAGATATCAAAGGAACTTCTTACTTCGGGGGCAGAGAACCGCAATTCATTTCACGTGATTTTTTTTCCATGGAATTGTTTTTTTTTTTTTTTTTGATGATGCATCAAAATATGGTGATAGTTATTTTTTAATGTATTTTTTATTTATAAATATATTAAAATAATATTTTTTAAAATTATTTTTAATATTATTATATTTTCAATATTCTCTAATTTCTCTTTCTTTAGAGAGTTAGAATTAGTTTTTTAAGCTAATTTTTCATTTGGAAGACATAAAAGAGTCTCAACTTCTTTGTTATATATATATATATATATGCCGGGGCCTTTTCCTCTTCTTGAATAACATGATATTTGATATAGGAGGAGTGCAAATCGAATAAAAAAATAAAAAATAAAATACATGGTTATAATTAATGAGATCATGTATGCTGAAATTTACGAATTTAATTTCATGATGTGTTCTTGCACTAAAATTAATCTAGCTAGCTCATAAGGAATGCGTTATGATTATATGCTTCTGGATTCGATTATTCTAGCAAACATTATATTCACTCTTACCAAAGTCCAAGCTTTTCTCTCTCTCTCCCTCAATTAGGTTAGCTTGCTTGTTTGCAGAACGAACAAGATGTCACAATTATTAAAAAAAAAAAAAATTAATGTATAGATATTTTTTTTATTAAAAAAAACATGGAAATTGCTAGAATATCCTGACCTAAGGCAGGAAATCACAAGTTCCCTCGGTCTCATCATAAATGCCCCTTTTGAATTTTTTATTTTAGAAAAAAATTAAGATGATTTTTTTAAATATTGAAACGGTTATTTATTATATTAATCTAGGTTTTGTGGCTTAACTTGTCAAATCCGCAACTTAAACCATTAACTTCACACTAAGTTTTAAATACTTTGGTTTTTTTAAAATATTTTTTATTTAATAATATAATACAAAAATATAAAATATAAACAAATAATCTTTCAGTCATGTTGAAGATAAGGGCTTGGAAAAAATTCCATGTTTTCCTTTTTCTTTTTCATTATTAAAAAAGTAATGATAAACACTGGTAGGGATGTCAATTGGGAACATGGAAGAAACCAACTTTTTGATTATCTGCAGCGTTGTGGTGCAAGGTGGCACTCGCACCACAACGGGTGAATACAAGGATAAGCAGAGCATTCTTATATGATGGTCACGGGAGGCTTACATGGTCGTTAACTTCAGAACTCGTGGGATTAGTCGAGGTGCGTGCAAGCTGGCCCGGACACCCACGTTAAACTTAAAAAAAAAAAAAAAGATAAGCAGAGCATGTAGGTTTGAAAAAGGAATAAACAGAGCATGTTTACATGTTTCTAGTATAATTAACTAGAGAAGAAAAGATAGTTAATATTTTATTGAATACGATTGCTCGAGGAACTATTGAAGGATTCGTAAGACGGTGCTCTTCTAGTGCTACTGCCTTACGTCTCTGAACCGTGTGCCACGTCAGAGATAGGTTTCTGTAGAAGGAATTGAAAGGGGCATATGGATTTGGGTTTGGTTTCTGTAGAAAGAGGCGTTTGGTTTATGTAGAAAGAATTGAAGGAGACATATGAGTTTGGGTTTGGTTTGGTTTCTTTAGAATGAAAGAATTTTGACTGGGTGAGGTTTTTTTTGTTTTCAAAGTATAGATAAATCAATAAATAATTAACATGTAATTATTATTTATTGTTTTTTTTATAAAAATCAAAATTTAATCTTTTTTATCCGCAACTATATTGGCAACAGCAAATTCATTGTTAATTCTTAATATATTAATTTATTTTTTTGTATTTGATTTTGCTTTGCTAAATTTGTTATTAATATTAAAAAAATAATATATATATATATATATATATATATATATATATATATATATAATCTGTTACTAATATATTGCTAAAATTATATATAAATTATTCTGATACCAACATGGCAACATCAAATCCAATGATCTTCATCTTTTGTTTTTTAGTAGTGGTACCTCCATGTTCAAATCCAGTGATTATCATCTTTTGTTTTTTAGTAGTGGTACGTACCCCCATGGCCCCATGTGATGTATGACAGCGCCAGCCCTAAAGTTCCTTATTCACATAGATTCAGAAAATCAAATATCCACAGGTTTTCATATCCTTGAATACAACTATCTACCAACCCTGAGTTCTTCAAGTGACGTACGGCTCTGCTGCGTGGGCATTGCTCTCTCTATATATTTCATATCCTTCTCTGAAAGCTAATCAGAACCATGATGAGTATCTTCAAGAGACCTCTCTTTCTTGTGTCAAAAATATCCACCATACTTTTGTTTCTGATCCTTGTGGCCGGTGTTACTCCTGTGATTGCAACCTCCAAGCAACCAAAATTCCGAGCAAGCAGCATGTATTCTTCACAAAGTAATAGTCCCGTTCAGCCATCAGGACCTAATCCTTGCAGTTTCCTGCCTGGATCGGGCCACTGCAAACCTCCCAAGTGATTCATGTTTCATGCATAATATTGTCCACTCGCGGTACGTTTTTTAAGGAAAAGAATGCAATTTTTTTTTTGTTTTTACTTTTTGATAATTCTCTTCTTTCAAATCTTGCGATTTGTGGTTGTATCATGTTAAATGGTTATGTTTTTACGACATTAATATTTTTCTTTATAGAGAAACTGTAGAATATACAGAAAAAGATATGTTTCTTTCATAGAAATACTACTCTCCCTTCCTTCTTGTACCTCCTATCAATATAGACTATATTTGAGTTTTGTTTTATAATTATTTCTTTCTCTTAATTTCTGACAATCTTGTGATCTCTCTGGATTTAGACTGACCATGTTTTTTCTCTTTCGCTTACATATAAATTTCAGGATATATATCATGTCGATGATGGAAGTGGAAATCACGAGCACAAGTGGGCAATAGAGAGTACTGTACTGGCAAGGAGAGTTGATATAATGAATCCTTCTGTATGCAAATTAATGATCATTAATAAATATTTCTTTCCCTAATTGGTGTTGGTTTGTTCATCTTGGATGCTAACGATGCAAATATCATATTGAGTGTTGAATTAACCAGGATGTTTATTGAAATATTGGATCCTCAGTACATATGCTGAAGGAATTTTTTATTTTTAAATTAAAAATGAATGAGCAGTAGTACACGTGGAAAGTTGACGACACATCACATGCACCGTGTTGACTATTGAGGTCTTTGATAGCTCGGGAGTATATGAGATCGATGGTGATAAAAGTGCCATGCGTCCTGATTTTCATACAGGGAAAGTCCGGGTATGTCTATCTATTATCTGGGTTTAGAAATAAGAAACAAACAGAGACAGTAAAAAATCCAAAGAGGAGATGTTTCAGGGAAGAAAGTTAGAAAAATACCTTCCACCATGTCACAAGGGTGTCGAGATGTATGTATTAATTTACATTTAACCAAGCATAAAAAATACTGAAGAAAAAAACATGGGGAGAGAGTGGGCAATGGCTGACTGTAGCAGCTGATGGAATCGGTATGCTACCAAGTCCAGCCATTTCAATTTTAGACCATAAAACTCTATAGAAGAAAAGAGAAACAATGGGACACGAAAAATTAATTTTCTTGCGTAGTTCATGATTTGCCAAAGCTCTACATCATTTCCTATCTCATGCTCCAACACATTGTGGAAGTAATGACAGGTCAAAACATTTGCTTCCAAAACAAATGAGAAGATTGTCACTACTAGATAATTGATAAACACAAATAAAAATACCGAAGAAATTTTTATGTCAGTAGTATATTGCAATAATATTTACTGACCGAATTTTTTATCCATCGGTAAACACGGACATAAATATTCTCATGGTATATACCGAGGGAATCGCAGTAGGAAAAAATAAAATAAAAAAAGGCAAACAATACGATGACGTGTAAGTTGTACATACGACGTTACCGACAAAATTATTTCGATGGTAAAATTCATCCATGAATATCTTAACGAAAAACTTTCGTCGATATATACCAACGACATTACGGAAGTTATTACAAAGGACTCAAGAAGGAAAATCATACGATGACATGATATTTCTACCAACAGAGTTACCATTAGAATAATTATGTCGGTAATATTTAATTTATGACCTGGCGCTCGACTCTCCTCCCCCCTCCCCCATTTCTACTTCTTCCTTGTCCATTTTTTTCTACAACAAACAACCACCCCTCCCCCCCCCCTCAATCTCAACACAGCTCAACTTCCATGAACGTGACTAGGTTTTTTTTTATATATCTTTTGAAAGATTCTAATGAATCATTATAGGATGGTTGCATAAATCACAGTAAATTATCGGTTGTTGCATAAGTATTTATCATTAAGTCATATAATAGGTTGAGTGAGGCCGGTCATGTGAGAATTTTCGAATGAATGAGAAACATTTTATCTGAAGGGAACATGCTGAAAGAGAAATTATAGGCTGCTAAGTCTATGATGAAACCCCTTGGTCTAGAATACCAGAAAATTGACATGTGTCCAAACTTCTGCATGCAATACTGCCTTGAAAATGTAAAGCTGACCAAGTGCAGGACGTGTGGGCATTCTCGTTATAAACCTAGAACTAGCAGGGGAAGGACTCTTGTCAAACATAAAAAAAATTAGATACTTCCCAATCATACCTAGACTGCAAAGGTTATTCATGTCACCAAAGACTGACAACATTTTTATCTTACAGATTACAACTCTTGGATATGAGCCAAGCCTGGGGAAGCTTTTTGTGAAAATGCACGGGCGAAGTGATGACCGTAAAAAAGGGGTGCACCAATTCGTGGATAGCCAAGCTCAACACTTTATGATATATTGGTTTTCAACCATTTTTTTCTTAAGTTATTATTTACTTGAATTTGATGAATTTATTTTTCATTTTCAGGAGACATATAATAGCTGGTTGAATGAGAGATATGAGGATAATCCTTCGACCCACCCGGATATTGATCCAGATTTGTGTTTGGAGGTAGGATGTATCCGGTGGACCCGATAGAAATTGGATGTATGGACTCTTTAACACTACGACTAAGAACTTGTAGAAGACTTGTAGTGTTTCAATTATTGGATGCTCGCAATTAATCTTGAGCACTCAATCTCCAAAGTTCATAACCTTGTTATATCAAATAGTATAATAATGTACGAATCATCTCATTGAAAAATATGAACAACTCTTTACGGATTATGAAGAACTCCACTGAATGGTAATGGATATAAGATCATAGATGAGTGGTACATGTGCACCCCATTATTGGCCCCACGGTCCTAGGAACGACCAGCCTCCTCCTTCTCCTCTAGCGCAGCTTCTATTCTAGTTTCATTGTATTTGAACGTATAAATTTGTAATAAATATTTGATTTTTATATTAAGATAATTGATTTTTAAATATTTTAATTTTATATTAATTTATTTTTTTAATTATTTTCTATTTCTGTTTGATAAATATTTTTTTAAAAAATATATTTTTAAATTATTACTGACGGGGTTACAAACGGACTTATTCCGTTAGTATATTCCAGAGAGATGGAAAAGAATTACAAAAAATATCAATGCTACTGTTAAGTCAGTGACAAAATCAATCCGTCGGTATATTCTAGAGAGTTGAAGAAGAATTATTGTAAATGCCACTACAACTCACTGATGGAATTACATATGATTCTCTTGTCGCCGATATGCTAAATAGTACTAGGGCATTACCGACGAACTGAAGCGGGTAATTATTTTCTGGCACGCATGGTCCTTTTGTAAAGCCAGCGGTAAATTTATTCAATTTACTAACAAACTAGAATTTACCGATGATTGTTTTTCTGACAAACATTCTCAGCCCGTGATTTTATCGATAAAATAATCATAGATGGAATGTTAGTATAAATACCGACAGAAAAAATATTTTTCATCCATAATTCCGTCAATAAAATAATCACAAATGGAATGTTAGTGTAAATACCGACAAAACATTTTGTCAGTAAACTATTAAATCTGATAGTGTTTGTATAAGGTTGTCATTCTCTACATCACTACATTATGAACTTGAAATTTAGCAATGGATTATATCAAGTCAACAGAAGCAATAATATGGAGACAAACTCCATTTCCTCCTTCCAAGATAACTTTGAAAGTGTGAATAACAATTTCCCACAACATCAAGATCATCTAGATTGAAGTTTTAGTTTTTTCCCAATGCCAAGTACAAAACCTAAAAAAAAAAACAGAGAGAAATGTAATTATCACTCAAATTCTTGCTAAACATTCAAATTCAAGGATTCTTACAAGGTTATATTGCAAAGACTGCAAAATGCAATAGAATTGTGACAAAGTGCAGAATGGGGTGATTTATAATCAGTGATAACCAAGGCATTGCACTTTATCTAGCAATGCATCCATTGAGAGCCCTTCTTTTCATTTTGTATGCTTTTTTTAGCTAGATGGACTAGCACCCTTCAACCTTTTGTGATATACTAAGAGAACAAAAATCATCTTTGAGATATAAGAACCCTAATGAATTCAACAAGAACTGCAAAATCATATTGGCACATCATGTGCCCTTACTAAAACGGGCAAACTATATTAGATAAATATCTCCTCAAGACAGTTATCCCAATTCTATCCTGATTCCTAAACACTATTCCATATTGCTTGCTATCATGTCCCAACATCATTAAAGATATTCTCCTTTGTTAATGCATTACTTTTTTGGACCAATGGACATTGGTTTCTCTAGAATATAGAAAAGAGCATTAGTTTGATCATCACTGTAAATTACACCAGCAACTTCTGCGGTGGTCCAAGAATACTTGTTATCACCAGTAAAGAAAACAAGACATGTTTGTTAATGTACATGACTATCAAATACAGTTCTTCTCTATACAATGATTAAAACTAAGGGAGATTCTTTTGATATATATAAGGATTACAATGCCTGATGAAGAATATCAACCCACCTTTAATGATATGTAGGGCTTCCTAAACTTGTCAGGGATGGCCAGGAATCCATCCAATAAAGTTCATGGACACTATTTCTTGGTAGTTTGAAACTTTAGAATTGAGATTGACATTACTTGCATAATTGTCACTAATTTCATCTCCACAGTCCGTAGACAATTACAGAAAGCAACTTATAGAATTGAAAGGAAAACTTACTAGTGAGAATTCGTTTTTTTATCCCCGAATCGATTACTCCAGCACCACTTCAATTACTAGAACCAAAGTGATATTCCACAGTACGAACGTGTTTATAAATCTTGTCAAAGTAATACAGAGAGTCCAAGATGGGAGAAGAGAGAACTATTATTCAACAAATGAAAAACTAAACCTTTTCATATGGGTTATGTCCCTTTATATATAATTAGAGGAATCGGTTACTTCTTTTAGTACCTCCTCTAAAAACTTTGATCAGGTCCATCCATCATATGGGTTATATCCCAGACTTGATTAGTTTTTATCGACTCCATTTCTTCTTCTATAACTTTAATCCATTCTCTTGCTTTAAAACTAGATAGATCATGACAAAATGTTTTAGGCTCTTCAGCATCTTATAGAGCAATCATAAACGCTTCCCCCTCAATCTCAAATTGATGACGAGGAATTGGTTCATGAATGCTTCTTCAAGGTTGAGATTGCTCATGATCTTGCTTCATGAAAGTAGGAATAAACACAAGATCACTCCCACTATTTCTAGAAGGATTAAAAGTTTCTTCTAAGTCCTCTACTAAATGGCTTGTAGCTCCATAATCTAGATTTTTTATTTTATATAATTGAAAATCTTTTTCAACCTCACCTATCATTGGAAAAACCTTTTCTAAGAATATAACATCATGCGATTCAATCTCCGTCACTTTTTCATTAGCCTTTTCACCAGTAAATACAAATCCTTTGGAATGTTCAGAATATCTTATAAAGATACATTTCTTCCCCCTAGGACCAAGTTTCCCATATTCATTAGAAGTATTGTGAATATAAGATGCACACCTCCATGGATGGAAATAACCTAGATTAGGTTTGATGTTATTCCATAGTTCATATGGGGTGGATGAGACATATTTAGAGGGCACACGATTAAGTATGTAAGCAGCAGTTAACAATGCATCTCCCCAAAAGGAAATTGGTAAGTTAACTTGCGTCATCATTGACCTAACCATGTCAAATAAGGTTTTATTCCTCCTTTCTGCTACACCATTTTGTTGTGGAGTATAAGGAATAATTAGTTGTCTCGTTATATCATTTCATCAAAAAAAATTTTAAATTATTCAAATAGGTATTCACGTCCTTGATTAATTCTTAAAGCTTTGATCTTGATGCATAGTTTATTCTCCACCAGATTGGTGTATTGAATGAAGCAATCCAATGCTTCAGACTTATTTGAAATCAAATAAACATGACCAAACCGAGTAAAATCATCTATAAATGTGATGAAATAATTTCCTTCATGTCTTGGCCTCACATTAATTGGGCCACAAATGTCTTAATGAATAAGTTGTAATGGACTACTAGCTCTTTTAGCTTTACCAAATGGTAATCTAGTTGCTTTTCCAGTAAGGCAATGCTCACAAACGAGCAATTCCTTTTTGGTAAATGATTTTAAAATACCATCTTTTGCTAATCTATGTAATCGAGCTTGCCCAATGTGTCCTAATTTAGCTTGCCAAGTTATGATATTACTATCATTAATAGTGCTCGAATTTTGAACAACATAAATTGAAGCATAATAATTAATAGATACATTAATGGTGTCTAACACCATAAAACTATTTAATACAAAACCAAAACCATAAAAAATATTATCCAGATATATTTTTACACAACTACCAACAAACGCAATATTAAAGCCCGATTGGAGTAAAGCAAGAACAACACAAGATTTTATCGAACTTCTAGAGCGTAGAGTATATTATAACGATAAAGTGTGTGACTGCCCTGCAAATCCAGTTTGCAGGTACCGATTCCAAGCACAGCAACAGAAGCTTTATTTCTCATGTATATGTATCTACTTCCCTTTGGAATTCAACAAAATTTCATAAAGGTTGTTCAATCCCTTGCTATGTGGTCAGTTGCTCTTGAGTCACAATCTAGAAAGGAACAAATTCAGCAAGCATTAAACAACTACTAAAGTATAAGTTAGAAGGATGATTGCAGTTAAACATTACCTTTGGCTTAGTGTAATCACAAGCAAAGTGACCAGGTTTACCACAATTAAAACAATTCATATTCTTGTTTTTCTTACCGTTGTGTTTCCCACGCTTGCGCTTATGTCCACTACTACTTGCTTTTATCCCTCTCTCGCCATATTTGGGACCCTTAGCTTTACCCTTTTTTATATTTAGAGTCATATGTTCCACGCATCTTAGTTTCAAATATAAAAGCCTCGTTTATAGGCTTCTTAGCGTAAAGTCGATCTTCTTCAAGCTCAACATGACGAGCAACATCATCAAATGTCTTAATGTTGTCATTGTGGGTAAGGTTAACATACATGGGTTTCCAATTGCTTGGCAAAGAACGAATAACTGCTTGGACTTGTTGTTCATCAGTCATCTCACGCCCAACACCCTTTAATTCACTGATTATGTTAGACATGACTGTAAGATGCTAGCCTAGAGAGACATTTTTTTCACAGAAAAATCAAAGCCACAGACAAGTTCTGTGTTTTTTTACAGGGCCCCCCCGTGTCCATGAATGACAGCCACAGGTTTTCTGTCGAAGAATTCAACTACCTACCTACCAAGGGTCTCTTACACAAGAAAAATCATTTCCGGCGCCGCATTTTATACTTGCTCTCACGTCACCTGTGGATTTTCGTTCTTTCTTTTTTTCAAGTTTCAAGATATTTCATATCCTTCTCTGAAATCTCGTCGGAACCATGATTCCTAACTTCATCAAGGGACCTCTCTTTCTTTTGTCACAATCCACCGTCCTTTGAGTTCTTTCGGTGCCTACTAAATGAGCCTCACGGACGGCTCTGCTGCGTGGGCATTGCTCTCTCAATATTTTTCATATCCTTGTGAACTGAAAGCTAATCAGAACCATGATGAGTATCTTCAAGAGACCTCTCTTTCTTGTGTCAAAATACACCATAGTTTTGTTTCTGATACTTGCTGCCGGTGTTACTCTTGTGATTGCAACCTCCAAGCAACCAAAATTCCGAGCAAGCAGCATGTATTCTTCACAAAGTAATAGTCCCGTTCAGCCATCAGGACCTAATCCTTGCAGTTTCCTGCCTGGATCGGGCCACTGCAAACCTCCCAAGTGATTCATGTTTCATGCATAATATTGTCCACTCGCGGTACGTTTTTTAAGGAAAAGAATGCAATTTTTTTTTTGTTTTTACTTTTTGATAATTCTCTTCTTTCAAATCTTGCGATTTGTGGTTGTATCATGTTAAATGGTTATGTTTTTACGACATTAATATTTTTCTTTATAGAGAAACTGTAGAATATACAGAAAAAGATATGTTTCTTTCATAGAAATACTACTCTCCCTTCCTTCTTGTACCTCCTATCAATATAGACTATATTTGAGTTTTGTTTTATAATTATTTCTTTCTCTTAATTTCTGACAATCTTGTGATCTCTCTGGATTTAGACTGACCATGTTTTTTCTCTTTCGCTTACATATAAATTTCAGGATATATATCATGTCGATGATGGAAGTGGAAATCACGAGCACAAGTGGGCAATAGAGAGTACTGTACTGGCAAGGAGAGTTGATATAATGAATCCTTCTGTATGCAAATTAATGATCATTAATAAATATTTCTTTCCCTAATTGGTGTTGGTTTGTTCATCTTGGATGCTAACGATGCAAATATCATATTGAGTGTTGAATTAACCAGGATGTTTATTGAAATATTGGATCCTCAGTACATATGCTGAAGGAATTTTTTATTTTTAAATTAAAAATGAATGAGCAGTAGTACACGTGGAAAGTTGACGACACATCACATGCACCGTGTTGACTATTGAGGTCTTTGATAGCTCGGGAGTATATGAGATCGATGGTGATAAAAGTGCCATGCGTCCTGATTTTCATACAGGGAAAGTCCGGGTATGTCTATCTATTATCTGGGTTTAGAAATAAGAAACAAACAGAGACAGTAAAAAATCCAAAGAGGAGATGTTTCAGGGAAGAAAGTTAGAAAAATACCTTCCACCATGTCACAAGGGTGTCGAGATGTATGTATTAATTTACATTTAACCAAGCATAAAAAATACTGAAGAAAAAAACATGGGGAGAGAGTGGGCAATGGCTGACTGTAGCAGCTGATGGAATCGGTATGCTACCAAGTCCAGCCATTTCAATTTTAGACCATAAAACTCTATAGAAGAAAAGAGAAACAATGGGACACGAAAAATTAATTTTCTTGCGTAGTTCATGATTTGCCAAAGCTCTACATCATTTCCTATCTCATGCTCCAACACATTGTGGAAGTAATGACAGGTCAAAACATTTGCTTCCAAAACAAATGAGAAGATTGTCACTACTAGATAATTGATAAACACAAATAAAAATACCGAAGAAATTTTTATGTCAGTAGTATATTGCAATAATATTTACTGACCGAATTTTTTATCCATCGGTAAACACGGACATAAATATTCTCATGGTATATACCGAGGGAATCGCAGTAGGAAAAAATAAAATAAAAAAAGGCAAACAATACGATGACGTGTAAGTTGTACATACGACGTTACCGACAAAATTATTTCGATGGTAAAATTCATCCATGAATATCTTAACGAAAAACTTTCGTCGATATATACCAACGACATTACGGAAGTTATTACAAAGGACTCAAGAAGGAAAATCATACGATGACATGATATTTCTACCAACAGAGTTACCATTAGAATAATTATGTCGGTAATATTTAATTTATGACCTGGCGCTCGACTCTCCTCCCCCCTCCCCCATTTCTACTTCTTCCTTGTCCATTTTTTTCTGCAACAAACAACCACCCCTCCCCCCCCCTCAATCTCAACACAGCTCAACTTCCATGAACGTGACTAGGTTTTTTTTTTATATATCTTTTGAAAGATTCTAATGAATCATTATAGGATGGTTGCATAAATCACAGTAAATTATCGGTTGTTGCATAAGTATTTATCATTAAGTCATATAATAGGTTGAGTGAGGCCGGTCATGTGAGAATTTTCGAATGAATGAGAAACATTTTATCTGAAGGGAACATGCTGAAAGAGAAATTATAGGCTGCTAAGTCTATGATGAAACCCCTTGGTCTAGAATACCAGAAAATTGACATGTGTCCAAACTTCTGCATGCAATACTGCCTTGAAAATGTAAAGCTGACCAAGTGCAGGACGTGTGGGCATTCTCGTTATAAACCTAGAACTAGCAGGGGAAGGACTCTTGTCAAACATAAAAAAAATTAGATACTTCCCAATCATACCTAGACTGCAAAGGTTATTCATGTCACCAAAGACTGACAACATTTTTATCTTACAGATTACAACTCTTGGATATGAGCCAAGCCTGGGGAAGCTTTTTGTGAAAATGCACGGGCGAAGTGATGACCGTAAAAAAGGGGTGCACCAATTCGTGGATAGCCAAGCTCAACACTTTATGATATATTGGTTTTCAACCATTTTTTTCTTAAGTTATTATTTACTTGAATTTGATGAATTTATTTTTCATTTTCAGGAGACATATAATAGCTGGTTGAATGAGAGATATGAGGATAATCCTTCGACCCACCCGGATATTGATCCAGATTTGTGTTTGGAGGTAGGATGTATCCGGTGGACCCGATAGAAATTGGATGTATGGACTCTTTAACACTACGACTAAGAACTTGTAGAAGACTTGTAGTGTTTCAATTATTGGATGCTCGCAATTAATCTTGAGCACTCAATCTCCAAAGTTCATAACCTTGTTATATCAAATAGTATAATAATGTACGAATCATCTCATTGAAAAATATGAACAACTCTTTACGGATTATGAAGAACTCCACTGAATGGTAATGGATATAAGATCATAGATGAGTGGTACATGTGCACCCCATTATTGGCCCCACGGTCCTAGGAACGACCAGCCTCCTCCTTCTCCTCTAGCGCAGCTTCTATTCTAGTTTCATTGTATTTGAACGTATAAATTTGTAATAAATATTTGATTTTTATATTAAGATAATTGATTTTTAAATATTTTAATTTTATATTAATTTATTTTTTTAATTATTTTCTATTTCTGTTTGATAAATATTTTTTTAAAAAATATATTTTTAAATTATTACTGACGGGGTTACAAACGGACTTATTCCGTTAGTATATTCCAGAGAGATGGAAAAGAATTACAAAAAATATCAATGCTACTGTTAAGTCAGTGACAAAATCAATCCGTCGGTATATTCTAGAGAGTTGAAGAAGAATTATTGTAAATGCCACTACAACTCACTGATGGAATTACATATGATTCTCTTGTCGCCGATATGCTAAATAGTACTAGGGCATTACCGACGAACTGAAGCGGGTAATTATTTTCTGGCACGCATGGTCCTTTTGTAAAGCCAGCGGTAAATTTATTCAATTTACCAACAAACTAGAATTTACCGATGATTGTTTTTCTGACAAACATTCTCAGCCCGTGATTTTATCGATAAAATAATCATAGATGGAATGTTAGTATAAATACCGACAGAAAAAATATTTTTCATCCATAATTCCGTCAATAAAATAATCACAAATGGAATGTTAGTGTAAATACCGACAAAACATTTTGTCAGTAAACTATTAAATCTGATAGTGTTTGTATAAGGTTGTCATTCTCTACATCACTACATTATGAACTTGAAATTTAGCAATGGATTATATCAAGTCAACAGAAGCAATAATATGGAGACAAACTCCATTTCCTCCTTCCAAGATAACTTTGAAAGTGTGAATAACAATTTCCCACAACATCAAGATCATCTAGATTGAAGTTTTAGTTTTTTCCCAATGCCAAGTACAAAACCTAAAAAAAAAAACAGAGAGAAATGTAATTATCACTCAAATTCTTGCTAAACATTCAAATTCAAGGATTCTTACAAGGTTATATTGCAAAGACTGCAAAATGCAATAGAATTGTGACAAAGTGCAGAATGGGGTGATTTATAATCAGTGATAACCAAGGCATTGCACTTTATCTAGCAATGCATCCATTGAGAGCCCTTCTTTTCATTTTGTATGCTTTTTTTAGCTAGATGGACTAGCACCCTTCAACCTTTTGTGATATACTAAGAGAACAAAAATCATCTTTGAGATATAAGAACCCTAATGAATTCAACAAGAACTGCAAAATCATATTGGCACATCATGTGCCCTTACTAAAACGGGCAAACTATATTAGATAAATATCTCCTCAAGACAGTTATCCCAATTCTATCCTGATTCCTAAACACTATTCCATATTGCTTGCTATCATGTCCCAACATCATTAAAGATATTCTCCTTTGTTAATGCATTACTTTTTTGGACCAATGGACATTGGTTTCTCTAGAATATAGAAAAGAGCATTAGTTTGATCATCACTGTAAATTACACCAGCAACTTCTGCGGTGGTCCAAGAATACTTGTTATCACCAGTAAAGAAAACAAGACATGTTTGTTAATGTACATGACTATCAAATACAGTTCTTCTCTATACAATGATTAAAACTAAGGGAGATTCTTTTGATATATATAAGGATTACAATGCCTGATGAAGAATATCAACCCACCTTTAATGATATGTAGGGCTTCCTAAACTTGTCAGGGATGGCCAGGAATCCATCCAATAAAGTTCATGGACACTATTTCTTGGTAGTTTGAAACTTTAGAATTGAGATTGACATTACTTGCATAATTGTCACTAATTTCATCTCCACAGTCCGTAGACAATTACAGAAAGCAACTTATAGAATTGAAAGGAAAACTTACTAGTGAGAATTCGTTTTTTTATCCCCGAATCGATTACTCCAGCACCACTTCAATTACTAGAACCAAAGTGATATTCCACAGTACGAACGTGTTTATAAATCTTGTCAAAGTAATACAGAGAGTCCAAGATGGGAGAAGAGAGAACTATTATTCAACAAATGAAAAACTAAACCTTTTCATATGGGTTATGTCCCTTTATATATAATTAGAGGAATCGGTTACTTCTTTTAGTACCTCCTCTAAAAACTTTGATCAGGTCCATCCATCATATGGGTTATATCCCAGACTTGATTAGTTTTTATCGACTCCATTTCTTCTTCTATAACTTTAATCCATTCTCTTGCTTTAAAACTAGATAGATCATGACAAAATGTTTTAGGCTCTTCAGCATCTTATAGAGCAATCATAAACGCTTCCCCCTCAATCTCAAATTGATGACGAGGAATTGGTTCATGAATGCTTCTTCAAGGTTGAGATTGCTCATGATCTTGCTTCATGAAAGTAGGAATAAACACAAGATCACTCCCACTATTTCTAGAAGGATTAAAAGTTTCTTCTAAGTCCTCTACTAAATGGCTTGTAGCTCCATAATCTAGATTTTTTATTTTATATAATTGAAAATCTTTTTCAACCTCACCTATCATTGGAAAAACCTTTTCTAAGAATATAACATCATGCGATTCAATCTCCGTCACTTTTTCATTAGCCTTTTCACCAGTAAATACAAATCCTTTGGAATGTTCAGAATATCTTATAAAGATACATTTCTTCCCCCTAGGACCAAGTTTCCCATATTCATTAGAAGTATTGTGAATATAAGATGCACACCTCCATGGATGGAAATAACCTAGATTAGGTTTGATGTTATTCCATAGTTCATATGGGGTGGATGAGACATATTTAGAGGGCACACGATTAAGTATGTAAGCAGCAGTTAACAATGCATCTCCCCAAAAGGAAATTGGTAAGTTAACTTGCGTCATCATTGACCTAACCATGTCAAATAAGGTTTTATTCCTCCTTTCTGCTACACCATTTTGTTGTGGAGTATAAGGAATAATTAGTTGTCTCGTTATATCATTTCATCAAAAAAAATTTTAAATTATTCAAATAGGTATTCACGTCCTTGATTAATTCTTAAAGCTTTGATCTTGATGCATAGTTTATTCTCCACCAGATTGGTGTATTGAATGAAGCAATCCAATGCTTCAGACTTATTTGAAATCAAATAAACATGACCAAACCGAGTAAAATCATCTATAAATGTGATGAAATAATTTCCTTCATGTCTTGGCCTCACATTAATTGGGCCACAAATGTCTTAATGAATAAGTTGTAATGGACTACTAGCTCTTTTAGCTTTACCAAATGGTAATCTAGTTGCTTTTCCAGTAAGGCAATGCTCACAAACGAGCAATTCCTTTTTGGTAAATGATTTTAAAATACCATCTTTTGCTAATCTATGTAATCGAGCTTGCCCAATGTGTCCTAATTTAGCTTGCCAAGTTATGATATTACTATCATTAATAGTGCTCGAATTTTGAACAACATAAATTGAAGCATAATAATTAATAGATACATTAATGGTGTCTAACACCATAAAACTATTTAATACAAAACCAAAACCATAAAAAATATTATCCAGATATATTTTTACACAACTACCAACAAACGCAATATTAAAGCCCGATTGGAGTAAAGCAAGAACAACACAAGATTTTATCGAACTTCTAGAGCGTAGAGTATATTATAACGATAAAGTGTGTGACTGCCCTGCAAATCCAGTTTGCAGGTACCGATTCCAAGCACAGCAACAGAAGCTTTATTTCTCATGTATATGTATCTACTTCCCTTTGGAATTCAACAAAATTTCATAAAGGTTGTTCAATCCCTTGCTATGTGGTCAGTTGCTCTTGAGTCACAATCTAGAAAGGAACAAATTCAGCAAGCATTAAACAACTACTAAAGTATAAGTTAGAAGGATGATTGCAGTTAAACATTACCTTTGGCTTAGTGTAATCACAAGCAAAGTGACCAGGTTTACCACAATTAAAACAATTCATATTCTTGTTTTTCTTACCGTTGTGTTTCCCACGCTTGCGCTTATGTCCACTACTACTTGCTTTTATCCCTCTCTCGCTATATTTGGGACCCTTAGCTTTACCCTTTTTTATATTTAGAGTCATATGTTCCACGCATCTTAGTTTCAAATATAAAAGCCTCGTTTATAGGCTTCTTAGCGTAAAGTCGATCTTCTTCAAGCTCAACATGACGAGCAACATCATCAAATGTCTTAATGTTGTCATTGTGGGTAAGGTTAACATACATGGGTTTCCAATTGCTTGGCAAAGAACGAATAACTGCTTGGACTTGTTGTTCATCAGTCATCTCACGCCCAACACCTTTTAATTCACTGATTATGTTAGACATGACTGTAAGATGCTAGCCTAGAGAGACATTTTTTTCACAGAAAAATCAAAGCCACAGACAAGTTCTGTGTTTTTTTACAGGGCCCCCCGTGTCCATGAATGACAGCCACAGGTTTTCTGTCGAAGAATTCAACTACCTACCTACCAAGGGTCTCTTACACAAGAAAAATCATTTCCGGCGCCGCATTTTATACTTGCTCTCACGTCACCTGTGGATTTTCGTTCTTTCTTTTTTTCAAGTTTCAAGATATTTCATATCCTTCTCTGAAATCTAGTCGGAACCATGATTCCTAACTTCATCAAGGGACCTCTCTTTCTTTTGTCACAATCCACCGTCCTTTGAGTTCTTTCGGTGCCTACTAAATGAGCCTCACGGACGGCTCTGCTGCGTGGGCATTGCTCTCTCAATATTTTTCATATCCTTGTGAACTGAAAGCTAATCAGAACCATGATGAGTATCTTCAAGAGACCTCTCTTTCTTGTGTCAAAATACACCATAGTTTTGTTTCTGATACTTGCTGCCGGTGTTACTCTTGTGATTGCAACCTCCAAGCAACCAAAATTCCGAGCAAGCAGCATGTATTCTTCACAAAGTAATAGTCCCGTTCAGCCATCAGGACCTAATCCTTGCAGTTTCCTGCCTGGATCGGGCCACTGCAAACCTCCCAAGTGATTCATGTTTCATGCATAATATTGTCCACTCGCGGTACGTTTTTTAAGGAAAAGAATGCAATTTTTTTTTTGTTTTTACTTTTTGATAATTCTCTTCTTTCAAATCTTGCGATTTGTGGTTGTATCATGTTAAATGGTTATGTTTTTACGACATTAATATTTTTCTTTATAGAGAAACTGTAGAATATACAGAAAAAGATATGTTTCTTTCATAGAAATACTACTCTCCCTTCCTTCTTGTACCTCCTATCAATATAGACTATATTTGAGTTTTGTTTTATAATTATTTCTTTCTCTTAATTTCTGACAATCTTGTGATCTCTCTGGATTTAGACTGACCATGTTTTTTCTCTTTCGCTTACATATAAATTTCAGGATATATATCATGTCGATGATGGAAGTGGAAATCACGAGCACAAGTGGGCAATAGAGAGTACTGTACTGGCAAGGAGAGTTGATATAATGAATCCTTCTGTATGCAAATTAATGATCATTAATAAATATTTCTTTCCCTAATTGGTGTTGGTTTGTTCATCTTGGATGCTAACGATGCAAATATCATATTGAGTGTTGAATTAACCAGGATGTTTATTGAAATATTGGATCCTCAGTACATATGCTGAAGGAATTTTTTATTTTTAAATTAAAAATGAATGAGCAGTAGTACACGTGGAAAGTTGACGACACATCACATGCACCGTGTTGACTATTGAGGTCTTTGATAGCTCGGGAGTATATGAGATCGATGGTGATAAAAGTGCCATGCGTCCTGATTTTCATACAGGGAAAGTCCGGGTATGTCTATCTATTATCTGGGTTTAGAAATAAGAAACAAACAGAGACAGTAAAAAATCCAAAGAGGAGATGTTTCAGGGAAGAAAGTTAGAAAAATACCTTCCACCATGTCACAAGGGTGTCGAGATGTATGTATTAATTTACATTTAACCAAGCATAAAAAATACTGAAGAAAAAAACATGGGGAGAGAGTGGGCAATGGCTGACTGTAGCAGCTGATGGAATCGGGATGCTACCAAGTCCAGCCATTTCAATTTTAGACCATAAAACTCTATAGAAGAAAAGAGAAACAATGGGACACGAAAAATTAATTTTCTTGCGTAGTTCATGATTTGCCAAAGCTCTACATCATTTCCTATCTCATGCTCCAACACATTGTGGAAGTAATGACAGGTCAAAACATTTGCTTCCAAAACAAATGAGAAGATTGTCACTACTAGATAATTGATAAACACAAATAAAAATACCGAAGAAATTTTTATGTCAGTAGTATATTGCAATAATATTTACTGACCGAATTTTTTTTTATCGTTGAATCCATCGATAAATACAGATAGAAATATTCTTATGGTATATACCGAGAGAATCACAGTGGGAAAAGAAGAAATAAAAAAAAGACAAGCAATACGATGACGTGTAAGTTCTACATACGACGTTACTGACAAAATTATTTCGATGGTAAAATTCATCCATGAATATCTTAACGAAAAACTTTCATCGATATATACCAACGACATTACGGAGGTTATTACAAAGGACTCAAGAAGGAAAATCATATGATGACATGATATTTCTACCGACAGAGTTACCATTAGAATAATTATGTCGATAATATTTAATTTATGACCTAGCACTCGACTCTCCTCCCCCTCCCCTCATTTCTACTTCTTCCTTGTCCATTTTTTTCTACAACAAACAACCACCCCCCCTAAATCTCAACACAACTCAACTTCCACGAACGCGACTAGTTTTTTTTTTTTTAATCTTTTGAAAGATTCTAATGAATCATTATAGGATGGTTGCACAAATCACAGTAAATTATCGGTCGGTTGCATAAGTATTTACCATTAAGTCAGATTATAGGTTAAGTGCTTTGAAAAATAATTATTTATACAATACCAAACAGACTGTAATTAAAGGCTTAGCGATGTTTTGCATGTTCAATTATTTGAAAATTGGTAAATATTTTATTTAACTGTAATTAATTTTTTTTTTGTGATACTATTGGCTTGAAAAAGAAAATAAAAAACTCGGCGTCTTAAGCTTGAATCCGAAGAAGAAACTTCCATAAGCTCAGTTTCAA
The DNA here is from genome assembly GCF_000002775.5 of Populus trichocarpa. Taxonomy (NCBI): domain Eukaryota; kingdom Viridiplantae; phylum Streptophyta; class Magnoliopsida; order Malpighiales; family Salicaceae; genus Populus; species Populus trichocarpa. The sequence goes on along the minus strand of NC_037287.2, from coordinate 8,017,328 downwards.
TTAGCCCATAGTTATAAGGGCTCATTTTACTAATAGATGGTTGAAGATGTTTCTATCTTTTAAAAAGATTCGTTTTTATTTTTAATTTTTTTAATTTAAAGTTAATTTTTTTATTGTTTTTATATCGTTTTTATATATTGATGTCAATTTTTTTTATAAAAAATTATTTTGATATATTTTTAAACGAAAAACACTTTAAAAAATAATCATTATCATAATATTAAACAGGTTTTAATTGAAGGCTTAGCGGTGTTTTGCATGTTTAATTTTAATCAAAAATTGGTAAATCTCTTATTTAACTGTAATTAATTTTCCTTTTGTGATACTATTGGGAAAGAAAATAAAAATAAAAAAAAAACAAATACCATATATCCTTGAAACTAGAAAATGGAGAAAATTAACCTTCATCCTAGTCTTTAGTCGTTTCCTCCAAATGAAATGTACGTAGGTGTCAGCAATTAAATTATCTAAAATTATTCTTAACTTTGGATCAATCATAACTTAGATCTTAAACTTTAATATTTTATTTTATTTTAATAATTCGAGTCCCTAAACAATTTTTTAGTAATAAATAAATAAATAAAATTTTTATTAATTTTGACTGCATATGATATGATAGTTTTAAAAAATACAAGCATGATAAAAACAAGTGATTTTAAAAAATAAAAATAAATAAACACGACAACTTTTGCAATTTATTTATTTAAAAAAAAATACATGAATGATAAAAATAAGTGATTCTAAATAAATAAAAATCAATCTTGGTGTTATTGTGTTCTTCTTGATAAGAGCAGTGCTGATGAGATGTTTTTGAACTTCATCTCATTGAAAAATAAATAGGATATTAGTCTTATTTGATTTAATCTTTTATTTTTTTGATTGCTTTAAGGGTATCTTGAGATTTGAAATGGGTTTATTAAGGTTGTTAGTGTGTTCCTCGTGTGAAAACATATGATTGAAGAATGAGTTTTGAAGTTTAAAACATCGAACCCCAACTTTCCATGCACTTTCAATTCAATGACAAGAATGAGTGGGCAACATGTCATCTCTCTATTAAAAAAAAAGAGAGAGAGAGAGAGAAAGGTCAACTCGGGGGCTTGGCCTTGCATATTTGGTTGGTTGACTCAAGTTTTTTTTGTTTTTTTTTTTTATTTTTTTAATTTCATCTTTCAACATTATATTGATTGCGAATTAAGTTTCATAGTTTGTTTTAGTTTATTTTCTATAAAGTTACCTCGGTCTTATGATTCGAGTTGCGGGTTAATGAGTTAACCGGGGTTAAATGGAGTCTTTTTTGGGTCCTATTTTTAATTGAATATTTTTTTTAATCTCATCATTCAACATTAAGTTGAATATGAATTGAACTTCATAATTTGTTTTGATTTACTTTCATGTGGTTATCATAGTCTCATGACTTAGATCGTGACTTTAGCATGTTAGCACAGGTTGGCCCGGGTCAATCTAATATATTATCATCACGAAGTTGTTTTTAAGAAAAATGTGCATGATTTTTTTTCAAATTAAATAATATTTTTATTTGTCGTTCTGGTTGTTTTTTGACTTGTCAAAGTGACAAGAGTCATATCAGGTCAACCTCTACACAATTAATTTTTTTTTATACTAGAAAACAAGTTAGTAATGTCTGAATATTTTTTTTATATTAAAAAAAATTGATTCAACCAACAATATAGGGCAAACCAATGATCTAGTATTTTCTAAATAAGATTTGAGATTTTTATGGTTATAAATGCAAAGAATTCATAATTATATATGGAACTAATATGTATAATATTTTAAGAAAATATGCATGAATATTCAATGAGAATAAAATATATTTTTTATTTTTTATTGTTAATTTTTATTATTTTCTTGAATTAATTATTCTTTTATTTTTATTGCGGTCACAAAAAAAAATCAAGATTTTGTTTTAGTATTTCTTTGTTAAAAATTGATTCACCTATCAGTATAAGTTTTTATATAAAAAACTAGATTTTTAATAAAACAATATTTTTCATTAAAATAAATTTTGATAAATGAATGAAAAAAATAAATTTTTAGCTTAAAATCAAATACATCCTTTTCTTCTAAATTTAAATAATTTGAATTCTTAGGAATTCTCATTTTAATGTCTTTACTATTGATAAAACATTCATGAATTTATCAAATAAATAAAAAGATAATTTCAGCTCAAAAAATGCATTCTTATTCTAGAATTGAAATTACTAAAATGATTTTTAGTATTTTTTTAAACACCACAAAATAAAATAGAAATTAATATTGAAGAAAGAAAACTAGATGGGTTCCATTTGTGATATAAAGCACGTGTGCCGCAAAGGATGTAGACGTACATGCTTGACCGATGTTGATAGAAAATATCATTCGAGGAGAACAGTGCCGCGTGCTGACACGGGGGGGTGGGGGGGGTGTGGCGGGGCGGCGTGGCGTGGGCGGGCGCAATTAATTCCACGTGATTTTCTTTACAATGCAATTTCTTTTTTTAAATGTTTGTGAGTTTAGTAATAGTTTTTTTATTTTTTTTTAATTTTTATAAAATTATTTTTAATATTCTCTAATTTCTTTGTCTTTTGAGGGTCTGGGTCTGTTCTCGAAGCAATTAAATTAACATGATAATATTTGATATAAGTCGCATGAAAATTAAATAAAAAAAACAAAAAATAAAATACATGGTCATAATTAATGAGATAATGTATGCTGAAATTTATGAATTTAATTTCATGATGTGTTCTTGCACTAAAATTAATCTAGTTTTTAAGCAATGCGTTATGATTATATGCTTCTGGATTCGATTATTCTAGCAAACATTAAATTCACTTTTACCAAAGTCCAAGCTTCTCTCTCTCTCTCTCTCAATTAGGTTAGCTTGCTCCAAACAAGATGTCACAATTATTAAAATAAAAGGATTAATTAATGTATAGATATATTTTTTTAAAAAAAAACAAGGAAATTGCTAAAACATCCTGACCTAAGGCAGGAAATCACTGGTTCCCTCGGTCTCATCATAAATGGCCCCTTTTGAATTTTTTATTTTAGAAAAAATTTAAAATGTTTTAATATTGAAACGGTGATTTATTATATTGATTTAGATTTTGTGGCTTAATTTATTAAATTTGTAATTCAGACCATTGATTCTATTAAGTTCTAAATACTTTGATTTTTTAAAAATAATTTTTATTTAATAATATAATAACAGAAATACAAAATATAAACAAATACTTTTTTAGTCATGTTCAAGATAAGCTAAGGACGTGGCTTGAAAAAAACTCTATGTTGAAGGCCACTATGAGGGTGCTCGGCGTAATATTTTGTTTATAAACAAATTATTCACAGAAGATGTACACTGCAATTCTGAATTAAGGATAAAATAATCAAAATGAATAATTTAATTAAATTTCATATATAGGTGTTCCAAACAGCATAATTGAATTTAATTGTGTGATTTAATATTTTATTCCAAACATATGAATGGTAAGGAATTATCAATTGAATTTAATCACATGTAAAATTAAATTAAATTAATATTTTTTATTCCAAACATAAAAATTATAACAAATTATAAATTTATCAGTAAAGTTTTAGCATTATTAATATATATTAAACCATTTAAAAACCCATTATTTCATTCACATGTGCCGCATTTTATATATTTTTTTAATTAACGTAGGCGTTCGAGCCAGCTTGCGCGTACCTCGACTAATCCCACGAACCCTGAAGTTAACGACCATGTAAGCCTCTAATGACCCTGAAATTTGTTAGACTCAAATCAATGACCTCTAAAAAATAAACCTACAACCGGATCAGTTGAAGTACACCCCTCAAAGTTGTGCCGCACTATATACTTGCTCTCCCGTCACCTGTGGATTTTCATTCTTCTTTTTTTTCAATTTTCAAAATATTCCATCTTTAATTTTTATTCGTATTTGTTTCCCTTTTCTTTTTCCATTATTAAAGAAGTAAGAATGAAAACTAGGGATGTGAAATGAGGGTGTGGGAGAAACCTTTTGATTATCTAAACTCGCAACTCGAATTATTGATTTTATTAAGTTTTAAATATTTTATTTTTTAAAAAATATTTTATTTAATAATATAATAATAAAAATACAAATTATAAAGAAATAATCTTTGAGTCATATGTAACATAAGCTAAGGGCGAGACTTGGAAAAAACTTTGAAGGCCACTACGAGGGAGTTGGACGTAATATATTATTTATAAACAAATTACTCACTAGGAAGAGGAGAGATGTACAATTCAATTTTCACTACTAAAAAATGTAGTAATTAGCAACGGAATAGTCCGTTGCAAATAATACTATTTTTAGCAACGGAAAATCCGTTGCTAACAACCAGCAACGGATTTTTCGTTGCAATTTTAGCAACGGATTTTAGCAACGGAAATTTCGTTGCTAATTTTGGGAATCAGCAACGGATTTGCCGTTGCTAATTTTAGCAACGGATTTTAGCAACTGAAATTCCGTTGCTAATTTTGGGAATCAGCAACGGATAATCCGTTGCTGAGTATATTATTTTTATTAAATTAATTTTTATTTGTTTATTAAAATGACTTTTAATTTGTTTAATTAATTATTTATGGATATTTTAAAAGTTGTAGAATATATATAACCAACATAAATTAATATTAAAAATAATTGTATAACTAATAAAAAATGAAATAAAAATAATATTCATATTATAAAAATTTAGTCAAACTTGCATTAATACAATTAAGTCGAAATACAATTAAAAAAAAAAAACAAAAGATACAATCATGGTGCTGGTTGTGAAGACGAACCATGATATTGTGGATCGACACAAGATTGATCAGGATATAGTGATCGAGGTGTAGGTCAATAAAGTGGTTGAGATGGGGGACCCATAGGTGTCATGATCTGGGGAGCCATAGGTGAAGGCATACCTTGGCCAATATTTGATGTCCCACCATGGTATCCAAGATTGTTCACAAGATATTCTTGCATGGAATCCATCTGCCGTTTTATTTCAAGAATAAAATCATCTTTTTTCTTTATCTCCTCTTCTTTATCCTTTATCTCCTGTCGCAATGCTCGATACGATGAACTGGGATATGATGACTCCACCGAGTAGGAATGTGATGAAGAACTTGTACTAACTATAGATTTTGGCATACGAGGTGCACCATATACCCTACCCTTTGTAACTCCTCCTGAAGCCACACACCAAGCTGCTTCATCAAATGAAGGATGATTTTCCCGATTAGTTCCATACTTTGAAATCATCTCCATTTTATAATTTTCCTACAAATAAAATACATGCAACAATAAATTCATTTGAATGTTAAATAATACTTAAGTTATATTAAGAAATAATCAAATAAAAATACATACAACCACTTTTTTAGACTTGTTGTCGATGAAGCTACCAGACTGCTTAGTACTCTGATGCAAAGCTGAAAAGACATCATCCCATGGAGGTTCTTTTCCACCAGCTTCCTCTTGCTTTCAAGATTAATAAATATTATAAAAGATAAATATATAAAATTTAATTCATTATCTTAAGCATAATAAAAAAAAATCCCTACCATATTAGCTCGATATGATGCAAATGACACTGTTCCTCCAGAATGAGTGCTTATTTTACCATCTGTTTTGGTTAATCGATTCCTCCTAGCAGATTCAGACCTCCTTTGAAATTCAGGGGTGGACCAAACATCTTTGATCATTTGATTCTAGTCATCATTGTTTATCTAAGCAGGACCTTTATCAAGGCAATCTATAATATTTGTAGTGTTTTCTTTTGACATGGCTTTCTTGCGAGCTCGTGTCAATTGTTGATTCAAAGCTATCCTAGCCTTATCTTCCCAAATATTACGAACAATCGACTCATCTTCCTCAGGAAAGAAATATTTTTTCTACCAAATAATATATATACCAAGTAAAAAGAGTGCACAAAATTTCAAATTATATAAATAATTAATCATATTGTGTTATCTTGTTCCGAATTTGCAAGATGATGTAATAACTAAAGAAATTAAATGATATTAAAGAGTAAACAAGAAATAAGAACAAATTAGAACACAAATCAGTACTTGCTATTCAGTTAATAATTTATGGTTACAAATAACAAGACAATTACCAGCACACTTCTATAGCTATTCAGTTCATAATTTTCATAATACTATATTAAAGTGATCAAAATTGAAAAGAATATGGCAATTAGTGTTGGTTCTTACCTTAAACTCTTTAAAGAGTTCATCCCTGCACATTGAATCTACTTTTTCCCAAGAGTGCCATGCTCCCTTAAAATTGAACCTCAAAATATCTCCGATTGCACGTCCACACGATGCGTTGTTGAACCTGAAAATATATAATAACAAACTTATAGTAAACAAATAATTTCACAATAATAAGTAATTTTTTTCATACCTGAAAATATAACCTTAATAAGTTAGCTTTTAAAAGTTTAAACTTACTCTGTTGTTCCATACAAACAAAGCTCTTTTTTTCTTGTAATTGGATCTATTGGTGTGTCAAAACCCTTCCTTTTAACATTTTGATCATAATTGTATGGAGAAGATGTTGAACCGTGGTTTGATGGCACACCATCTGGATCCTCATCACATACACCTCTCTCATTACTATCGTCTCCCTCATCTTCATCTCTAATGTTCACATCATCATCATCACCATCAACTCTCCCATAACTCCTATATGAATAAGGTGTCCTCCATAAACAAGTTGGTTATCTCGAGGGAAACCTCCTTGAGTTTGAAGCAAATCTTGGAAGTGAAAGCCCTCACAATATTGATATGCTTCAACCCTCCCATAATCATGTTGAGGAGGATGTGTACTCCTCAAAGTAGGTATATAATACTCATTTGCGTTTTGATACACAGGTTGATGAAATGTGGATCCTTTGTTATTATGCCTTGATGTAGTTTGAAATGATTTGGATGAAGTGGACTTGTCACTCCTTGAAGTGGACCTATCACTCCTAGAATCTAATATGGATCCTCGTCGAGGCATGCTAAAAACCAGAAAAAACATATACATTATCATATGAATATATACAGCATAACAATAAATTAGCTCATAGTTAAACTATCAGGAACAAAAAAGTCACAGATATTTTCCCAAGACTGCCATAACTAGAATGAAAAAAAAACTCTTAAATCTCATTTGTTTTCCAATTCATTACAAACAATATCCAGTTTATGATGTTCAAAATCAGTATGGATTGTCCACTTAATAGCCATAACTTCAAAAAATATTATACTTCAAATAAAATAATTACTGTAACAACAACAAATATATAAATAACATCAAGACCATTTCATTAAGCATTCCTTGCAATAATAAAAATCAGCCATGAAGTTTATATTGTCAAAAGCCAATTAACACAAACAATAATAAAAATCTAAATCTAAATAATTCATTAAGCAGAAATCAAAATTATGAGTATGCTTACCTTAATGTTTGTTCCTATAAATCAAAACATTGAGTAGGAAGAACCCTTTCATTCATGCTCCAGCATCTATCAGCAAGAAGACAAATCACAAAATAAACTATAACATCAGAATCACAATTTAAAGATTGATACTTGAAAGGTTAGAAATGGTTTCAAAGGTCAATGAAAATGATATATGTAATGTCATCCATAACACACACTTCAATAAAATAATAAAGAAAAAACATTGAAAGCCTAAACATTGTCAAATAATATGAAATCATCCATACATATAAAAAAAAATAATCCATTACATATACTACGAAATATAATTAACTTGTGCTACTCATTATTATCATCACTCCTAACCATGTCATCATCATCACACAAAACCATGTTTTCGTCGTCGTCGTCATCACCACCACCATAAGAATCATCCTCGTCACCATCGCCATCACCATCACCATCACCATCATCATCATCTTCTTGTTCTTCTTCTTCTTCATTGTTTCCCCAATTTATGTCAAGTTGAAGCAATTCATGTTGACCGATTTCTTCATAATAAGATGATTCAACAAGTATATTTTGATCATCAAGTGTTTGGGTAGGAAGGACTCGACATGGTTGATAAATCTCATCTGATTGATCAACATCAAATGATCTTACATTATTGGCATCTTCAATAAATTCACCCATGTCAACATTATAACGACTTCTAGCAGTTGTCTTAATAACCATCCACCATTCAGATGATTTATTACCAAGCGGATATGTATAGTAGACTTGTTGACATTGTTGTGCTAACACAAAATCTTCATTTCCGTGTAGTCGAGATGTATGCTTGATTTCAACCAAACCATTCGAACGATGCACTCTAATCCCTCGTTTTGTATCATACCAATTACATTTAAACATAAATAACTTGCACTTACTCCCCAAGTATTTGAGCCGAACAACTTCTTTAAGCATTCCATAATAATCACGTTCATTATCATCATAGCAACTTCCCTTCACACAAACTCCACTATTCATTGTCTTTTTAAAACGCCCATAACTTTGAGTGTGAAATTTAAAACCATTCACATAATACCCATTATAACATTTCACTAAAGTTGAAGGCCCCATAGCAAGTCCAAAGAGTTGATTTCCAATTCCGTTACATTGGTATTCCACCTAGCATAATAGTAAACTTCATAAGAAATAGTGATTTAAAAGAGATTAGTAATATTTTTAAAGTAACTAATTGACATAAAATATAAATACTTATGAATACTTACATTATTTTTTAACCAATTTGGAAAGATCTCTTCGCATAATTTTTCAATTTCAACATCACTCGCATATGGTTGTTGTGACTTTAGCTCTTGACGACATTGCCTAAAATTTTCAAATGTTAAAGTTAATAATAAATTATTATAAATTAAGTACAAAATAATATTTCATACTTACTCTAAATAAGGCTTAAGTTCTTGACGATTGAATATCACATAGTTATGCGCAATTTGCATTTCAGCATGTGACAACTGTCTTCTATAAAATCTTTTCGATAATTTTTTCCCTGGATAGGAAAAAATAAAGAAACATCCATCTACAATGTTAAGGCGACCATCATCATTCCGTGGAACTCGATTCCAAATTGTTTGCACGTCATCACCAAAATAATGAGATGCAAAATTGGTGATTTCATCAATCAAGTATGCTTCACATATGGAACCCTCAACTTTAGCTTTATTGGTCACTTTCTTCTTCAAATAAAACATATACCTATATCATTTCTTAATATTAGTTTATTTTTTAAAATAAAAAGGGAATAAAATTAACATGGTATGAAAACATACCGTTCAAATGGATACATCCATCGATATTGAACTGGTCCACCAACTTTTGCCTCGTAAGGTAGATGTATCGTCAAGTGTTCCATGGAGTCAAAGAAGGATGGAGGAAAAATCCTTTCAAGTTTGCAAATTATTTCAATTATATTCATCTGCATTAACTCTATGTGCTGGGCATTTAAATTTGTTGTACAAATATCTCAAAAAAATACAGACAGTTCAGTTAATGCCTCCCACAGTGGCCTAGGTAAGTAAGGTCGGAAAGCAGTTGGAAGAAGTCTTTGAATGAAGACATGACAATCATGACTCTTCATCCCCGAAACCTTACATTGTGCCTCTTTCACACATCGTGAAATGCTTGAAGCATAACCATCAGGAAATGATAATTCCTTCATCCATGACAAAACTTCTTGTTGTTGTTGTGTAGACAATAAGTGCCTTTAGGTTTGTAAACCCGACCACTCATATCTTGTTGCAAATGCAAATTTGGCTTCTTACAATACAATTAATATCCAACCTAGCCTTTAAATTGTCCTTGCTTCTAGTAGGACAATCCATTACTGTATAAAAAATATTGTCAAAGACATTTTTCTCAATATGCATGACATCAAGATTATGACGAATCAAATTTGTATGCCAATATGGAAGCTCCCAGAAAATGCTCTTCTTCACCCAATTGTGTTTAACACCAAAGCCAGAAATTTTATCATTACATGATGAACTTCCATTATGTCCCTCAGTATACTTGGACACTTCGTTTAACATTTCCAAACCAGATGGACGAGGTAAAGGAGGGAGCCTTTCAATTACTCCTTTCAAAAACTTATCAGATTGACATCTATATGGGTGGTTCATGGGTAGGAATCGTCGATGACAATAAAAAAATATAGTTTTCCCTCCATTTTTTAATCTAAAAGCCTTGCTATGCTCCATACAATAAGGACAAGACAGATTTCCATGAGTACTCCACCCCGATAACATGCCATATGCTGGAAAGTCACTAATGGTCCACATTAAAGCTGCCCTTAATTGGAAATTTTCCTTTCTGTATACATCATATGTTTCAACACCAACAGACCACAAATTCTTTAACTCATCAATAAAAGGTCTTAGGAAAACATCAAGCTTTTTCCCCGGATTCTTTGGCCCAAGAATCATCATTGTCAAAAACATGAATGGTCTAGTCATGCACTTCCACGGAGGCAAATTATAAACAGTAACAATTACTGGCCAACAAGAGTATGTATTCGAAGACATGTCAAATGGACAAAACCCATCAGTGCATAACCCTAACCGAACATTTCTCGGATATGATGCAAAGCTTAAGTGGACATGATTAAACTCCTTCCATGCCTCCCCATCAGATGGGTGCACCATAACCCCATTATCTGACGTATGAAAATGATGCCATGTCATATCTTTGGCATGATATGGAGACATGAACAGTCTCTGAAGCCTTGGTGTCAAGGGAAAGTATCGGAGTTGCTTCACTGCCTTATTGGAACCTTTACTAGTTGGATTTCTAGGTTTGTATCGTGAACTTCCACAAAAATCACAATTTATTTTCATAGCATCTACTCCATAGTATAGCATACAGTAATTAGGACACACATCATATTTCTCATAACCAAGTCCAAGTGGCCTCATAAATTTCTTGGCATCATAAAAATTGGATACCAAATTTTCATCATTAGGCATGCAACTTTTTGTAAAATCAATAAACTTGTTGAAGGCAGTCTGAGTCAAATTTAAAGTTGACTTCATATTAAGCAATTGTACACAAGCAGATAATTTGGATTGCTTGGTACACCCATCCCACAAAGGCTCCTCCGCAGCTTTCAAAAGCTGAAAAAATTTAGTTGCCTCCGGATTTGGAAGTTCCTCTGCTACCTCAGGACTAGACACATTATCATTATAATATGCATCACCAACCCCCATTGCATCCATGACCAGATTCCTATATGGATTTTCTAGACAAACATCATTCACAACATGACTAATTTCAACCGATGAAGGTCCAGCCAATATTGGTTGTGCGACATAAGGCTCCCCATGTATAGTCCAATTTTTATAACAAGGTAAAAAACCTTTTGTCAATAGATGTTTACAAACATCATCTTCCTTTAAAAACTTTTGATTTTTGCACCTCACACAAGGACATCTAATTTTCCCCCCAGATATATTTTTATCAATTGAAAAGGCAAAATTGATAAATCTTCTAACACCTGTAATGTATTCAGGATAAAGACGACCATCCATAAGATGACGATACATCCACGATCGATCATTCATGTTAATCTAATTAACATGATAACACCAATAAGTATTTTTATAAATAAACATACTTCTTTAACTACTAGTACTTAAACAATCATTTAAAATAAAATATGTACCACATAGCTATATGTAATTGGTATTTTATAAACATTTTCTTTTAGGGTAAGCTAGAAGATGGACAAGAAATTGCTATGAAGAGGCTGTCAAGGAGTTCTAGACAAGGATTAAATGAGTTCAAAAATTTATTTGAAATATAAGAATTCTAATAGGTTATTAATTGAATCCAAATTTAAACAATATTGTTATTTATCCATTTCCTTTTTAATTATTGGAGTAAACTATTAATTTAATTTAATTTAATTTAATTTCAGATTTTTTTAATATATAAACACTATAATATTATATTTTAATTAGAGAAATATGATTTTAACATGGTGATTTTACTTAATGTCTTGTTTTGTGGGTAAAAAAATGCAGTATTTATTTGAAATATTTTAAGCATTTAAATTGAATTCAATTACATGATTCAAAAATTTATTTGAAATATATGAATTCTAATAGGTTATTAATTGAATCCAAAATTAAACAATATTGTTATTTATCCATTTCCTTTTTAATTATTGGAGTAAACTATTAATTTAATTTAATTTAATTTAATTTGATTTCAGATTTTTTTAATATATAAACATTATAATATTATATTTTAATTAGAGAAATATGATTTTAACATGGTGATTTTACTTAATGGCTTGTTTTGTGGGTAAAAAAATGCAGTATTTATTTGAAATATTTTAAGCATTTAAATTGAATTCAATTACATGATTCAAAAATTTATTTGAAATATATGAATTCTAATAGGTTATTAATTGAATCCAAATTTAAACAATATTGTTATTTATCCATTTCCTTTTTAATTATTGGAGTAAACTATTAATTTAATTTAATTTAATTTCAGATTTTTTTAATATATAAACACTATAATATTATACTTTAATTACAATGGTTTTGCCGCTAAAAAATACAGTTCATAAGTTTCAAAAAGCATTAATTATTATTTGTATGGACAACCCATTAATCAGCCTTAAAAATAATTAAAGTTGGTTTAAACATGAAAGGGCTTTTTTCGAACTACCCACCCAAAGTTCTAAACTGCCTTGTCATTGATTTATATTATCTAACCAAATAATCAAAATGGGATTTGGGCCTCTAAATGCCTTCATGGTTTTGAAATTAAATAAAGAAGACCGAGGCTTATTCTTATTCTTCTTAAGAGGAAAATTACCAAAAACATGAACTTCAGGAAGCAATATGTAAAAGCAGAAATAAAAAGGACAGTACTATGCCCAGAAAAGTTAATTGAATATAATCCCAACATCATGTTCACATAAACCTCCAAAACTAGGATCTACAAGGAAAATAAATTTAATTATGAATAATCTTATCCCAATGAAAAGCAGAGTTCCAATTAATTGAAAAGATTACAATAGGCATGCCCAGCAGACAAATTAAGCATAATTTAATTAAGCAACCACAAAAAAATGGAGCAAAATAGACTTACCTAAGCCCCAATAATCAATGGCCCAAGGTGGACATTTCCTTGTTGCAACCCAATCAGACTTAGCAAACTCTATTGATTTATATTGTGATCCAATAAGCCATTCAAATTGCTGGAAAAATAAAAAACATAAACAGTATGTTAAACCCATCCAGCTATATCAATTGCTAGTCTTTAAAACAAATATAAGTTAAACTATGAAAAACAGAAAGAATATCCAAGTTAAAGTACTATTTAGTTTTTATATTTTCATGGCAATTGTCTTCTCATAACAAGTTTTTTTCTTCTAAGATCTAACCTAAAAATTTTCAACCTTGAACAAGATTACAAAGTTATTTTGAAATTTCAAAATAACTAACATTTAATTTATAACAAGGAACCATGAACAGACCTCACCCACTTAGCAACACTATGAAAGATACGAGAATAAATTTCATCTCAGCATATATGGTTTAGTATTGTTAAAGACCACATCATTTCTTGCTAACCAAATAGACCCTAAATTAGCATCTCACCACACTCTAAGACCTCCACTCCTGAAAGAGCACATCAATAAAGCATAGAACTACCCAAGAAACACCCACCAACATATAATGTTAGAATTTTTTTTTATTTAAAAAAAATGGTTAAAAGAGCATATTTCATAACAGATTTGAAGTGAATATGAAAATTACTTTTCAATATAAATCCTTTAATATGAAATATTATATCTTATGGTTTTCAAAAACATAATGACTAACTTATAAAATCATAAAAAATACATAGACTAAATTATAATTTACTCTAATTATTATCTCTTAAAACCTATAACTTAATAGGAATCTATATGGTTAGGACATAATTTTTCTACAAAACCGAGCCTTTGCATAAAATGAAATTCCAATGAGATGCTTTTAGTTCAAAGAGCAGAACAACAAGGTACAAAAAGCATAGCATAAATAACTTAGCTATAAATAAACCTAGCTAACCAAAAGTCAGATCAATAGAAAATCAGTACAGGACCAAGAATTCACAGCAAGGAACTACTGACTTCCAAGCAACAATCAAAATAAATTTGTAGTTAATTGATATATTATTTAGTCATCTCCAGGTTTCATTTTGGTCTTATAATTTCCATCTAAAAAGAAACTTAATATCAGATTTAATGAAAGAAAATCATTCAATCAATTTTTTTATATACAAACTAGAATTGAATAAGGAAAGGAAAAAAATAGTCATATGCCCTGAAAAGTTAATTGAATATAACCAATATACAAACTGGAATTGAATAAGGAAATAAAAAAAAAAAACAGTCCTATGCCCTGAAAATTTAAATATGCATATTTAAATTTTGATACAAGAGAATCAATACACACCACTTAATCCCATCTTTGGTAGCTATTGCAATATCTTAATTTTGTTTGCTGAAAACAAGAACTCCATCAACCCTCCTGCTCCCATAGCTATGTGGAATAGTCTTGAGAAGTTGGTGTGCTGCCTTGACCTGTGAGAGCATAAATCAGATAAACAGAATTATGAATCTATCACAATAAATACAACTTTGTGAATACAATGTGGTCTGAACAAATGGTACCTGCTTTTAATTTCGAACAAACTGAAATAGTTGAGGTTTCTCCTGCATAACACAGCAAAATAAAAGGTGGATTATTCCAGAAAATGATATGATATTAGAAATATGAATAGGATCGCAAAATTTGAATTTTGTCAAGGAAAAGAAGTGCGTATAAGTTTTGCAACTAAAACTAATAATTGCATATTTTGAAAAAATATCTACACGAATCAGCAACCACCACATCCTAGTAAGTTGGATTGGCTGTGACTAAAAGGCAGCACTAAAACTTTGCAAGCATGCTTAATCAAATCACAGCAAGAAAAAAAGAAACACTTGGACTGCTACAGAAGAAGAAAATGCATCACAGGTTAACCAGTTGCTAGACTCTCTAAATTTTAACAGCATCCATACGCTGCTGTAACACTTAAAAATTATAGAAGTAGAGCATTACAAGGTAAAAAGTTGAAGCAACAGGGTAGCAAGTTATAACAGCATGAAACATCTCAGTGAAAGTGAAGAAATTGAACTGATGCATAATTTCCATCGATCACTCTCTTCTAGACACATGAATTACTAGCATTACTCCAGTAGCCTAAAGCCATTCAATTTATGAACCATAACCCTAAAAATTAAATTGGGGGTTTTGATAAATTTTCAATTAAACATGCATAATTAGGTTATAGATCATGGTAAAAACATTTCATAAACCCTTATATTATCGAATTAATAGCCTAAAACCAATATTCAAAGTATCGAAAAAAAAAATGTTACCTGTGTTCTTGAGTTACAGGTGACCGAGATGGATCTACAGGACAGAAAAAAACCTGACATTGGGAAAGTTAGGTGAAAATTTTTTAGTGTAAGTTAAATTGCAACAAAGAAAAACAAAAACCCTAAATTAATTACCTGAACTATTGAAGAAGAGCGTGAAAAACCCAACCCGTTTACAAGGAGAAGGGGTAAATCAGCATGTTCGATGGTGATAATGATGGGTCTGGTTCGATGTTGCCATGGGTTTGTGTTTTTGGTGGTTTACAGAGAAAGATTGAAACTATTCAGAAGAAGGAGAAGAAGATGAAGAAAAAAAATTAGGGGTGCTGAAGACACGAAGAAGATGAAATGTTTGGGATAAGGGAAAATCAAATCGATGAAGAGAGGGTGATTTTTCTACAGTTATGGATCGATGTTATTAGGGACGAAGGAGACTGGAAGAGTGGAAGATCATTAATTTTCATTTGTTGGTTTTGTTAATTGGTCTCTGTTTGCATTTTGGTGTGGGGGGAGAGTACTGGTGCAGATTTACCAAAGCCAGCAAAAAATAAACGGCTGAGATTTTATCCCAGTAAGTGTAATCAACGATGTTCGTAATTTTGGTTTTATATTAAAATTTAAATAATTATTTTTTCAATTAGCAACGGAAAATCCGTTGCTAAATTCAACGTAAATTTTCAACGGATTTTCCATTGCTAATATTAAAAAAATAATATATGTGTAATCCGTTGCAAATCTGTTACTGAATTTAGCAACGGAATTATCCGTTGCTAAATTCAGATGCTAATGGCCCTTGTTTTTAGTAGTGTTTGAATTAAGAATAAAATAATTAAGATTACTAATTTGAAATGATATAATTGAATTCAATTCTATAATTTAATATTTTGTTTTGAATATATGATTTTCGTGAAGCAAGAAAAAAAATACAATTTTATTCCAAACAAAATTACAAGAAACTAGTCACGTAGTAATATGTTCCATCTTGTATTCAGGAGGCAAAAAACGAAAAAGACAAAAAGGGTAGACTAGCCTAGAGAGACATCTTTTTTCACAGAAAAATCAAAGCCACAGACAAGTTCTGTGTTTTTTTACAGGGCCCCCCGTGTCCATGAATGACAGCCACAGGTTTTCTGTCGAAGAATTCAACTACCTACCTACCAAGGGTCTCTTACACAAGAAAAATCATTTCCGGCGCCGCATTTTATACTTGCTCTCACGTCACCTGTGGATTTTCGTTCTTTCTTTTTTTCAAGTTTCAAGATATTTCATATCCTTCTCTGAAATCTAGTCGGAACCATGATTCCTAACTTCATCAAGGGACCTCTCTTTCTTTTGTCACAATCCACCGTCCTTTGAGTTCTTTCGGTGCCTACTAAATGAGCCTCACGGACGGCTCTGCTGCGTGGGCATTGCTCTCTCAATATTTTTCATATCCTTGTGAACTGAAAGCTAATCAGAACCATGATGAGTATCTTCAAGAGACCTCTCTTTCTTGTGTCAAAATACACCATAGTTTTGTTTCTGATCCTTGCTGCCGGTGTTACTCTTGTGATTGCAACCTCCAAGCAACCAAAATTCCGAGCAAGCAGCATGTATTCTTCACAAAGTAATAGTCCCGTTCAGCCATCAGGACCTAATCCTTGCAGTTTCCTGCCTGGATCGGGCCACTGCAAACCTCCCAAGTGATTCATGTTTCATGCATAATATTGTCCACTCGCGGTACGTTTTTTAAGGAAAAGAATGCAATTTTTTTTTTGTTTTTACTTTTTGATAATTCTCTTCTTTCAAATCTTGCGATTTGTGGTTGTATCATGTTAAATGGTTATGTTTTTACGACATTAATATTTTTCTTTATAGAGAAACTGTAGAATATACAGAAAAAGATATGTTTCTTTCATAGAAATACTACTCTCCCTTCCTTCTTGTACCTCCTATCAATATAGACTATATTTGAGTTTTGTTTTATAATTATTTCTTTCTCTTAATTTCTGACAATCTTGTGATCTCTCTGGATTTAGACTGACCATGTTTTTTCTCTTTCGCTTACATATAAATTTCAGGATATATATCATGTCGATGATGGAAGTGGAAATCACGAGCACAAGTGGGCAATAGAGAGTACTGTACTGGCAAGGAGAGTTGATATAATGAATCCTTCTGTATGCAAATTAATGATCATTAATAAATATTTCTTTCCCTAATTGGTGTTGGTTTGTTCATCTTGGATGCTAACGATGCAAATATCATATTGAGTGTTGAATTAACCAGGATGTTTATTGAAATATTGGATCCTCAGTACATATGCTGAAGGAATTTTTTATTTTTAAATTAAAAATGAATGAGCAGTAGTACACGTGGAAAGTTGACGACACATCACATGCACCGTGTTGACTATTGAGGTCTTTGATAGCTCGGGAGTATATGAGATCGATGGTGATAAAAGTGCCATGCGTCCTGATTTTCATACAGGGAAAGTCCGGGTATGTCTATCTATTATCTGGGTTTAGAAATAAGAAACAAACAGAGACAGTAAAAAATCCAAAGAGGAGATGTTTCAGGGAAGAAAGTTAGAAAAATACCTTCCACCATGTCACAAGGGTGTCGAGATGTATGTATTAATTTACATTTAACCAAGCATAAAAAATACTGAAGAAAAAAACATGGGGAGAGAGTGGGCAATGGCTGACTGTAGCAGCTGATGGAATCGGTATGCTACCAAGTCCAGCCATTTCAATTTTAGACCATAAAACTCTATAGAAGAAAAGAGAAACAATGGGACACGAAAAATTAATTTTCTTGCGTAGTTCATGATTTGCCAAAGCTCTACATCATTTCCTATCTCATACTCCAACACATTGTGGAAGTAATGACAGGTCAAAACATTTGCTTCCAAAACAAATGAGAAGATTGTCACTACTAGATAATTGATAAACACAAATAAAAATACCGAAGAAATTTTTATGTCAGTAGTATATTGCAATAATATTTACTGACCGAATTTTTTTTATCGCTAAATCCATCGGTAAACACGGACATAAATATTCTCATGGTATATACCGAGGGAATCGCAGTAGGAAAAAAAGGAATAAAAAAAGGCAAACAATACGATGACGTGTAAGTTGTACATACGACGTTACCGACAAAATTATTTCGATGGTAAAATTCATCCATGAATATCTTAACGAAAAACTTTCGTCGATATATACCAACGACATTACGGAGGTTATTACAAAGGACTCAAGAAGGAAAATCATACGATGACATGATATTTCTACCAACAGAGTTACCATTAGAATAATTATGTCGGTAATATTTAATTTATGACCTGACGCTCGACTCTCCTCCCCCCTCCCCCATTTCTACTTCTTCCTTGTCCATTTTTTTCTGCAACAAACAACCACCCCTCCCCCCCCCCTCAATCTCAACACAGCTCAACTTCCATGAACGTGACTAGGTTTTTTTTTATATATCTTTTGAAAGATTCTAATGAATCATTATAGGATGGTTGCATAAATCACAGTAAATTATCGGTTGTTGCATAAGTATTTATCATTAAGTCATATAATAGGTTGAGTGAGGCCGGTCATGTGAGAATTTTCGAATGAATGAGAAACATTTTATCTGAAGGGAACATGCTGAAAGAGAAATTATAGGCTGCTAAGTCTATGATGAAACCCCTTGGTCTAGAATACCAGAAAATTGACATGTGTCCAAACTTCTGCATGCAATACTGCCTTGAAAATGTAAAGCTGACCAAGTGCAGGACGTGTGGGCATTCTCGTTATAAACCTAGAACTAGCAGGGGAAGGACTCTTGTCAAACATAAAAAAAATTAGATACTTCCCAATCATACCTAGACTGCAAAGGTTATTCATGTCACCAAAGACTGACAACATTTTTATCTTACAGATTACAACTCTTGGATATGAGCCAAGCCTGGGGAAGCTTTTTGTGAAAATGCACGGGCGAAGTGATGACCGTAAAAAAGGGGTGCACCAATTCGTGGATAGCCAAGCTCAACACTTTATGATATATTGGTTTTCAACCATTTTTTTCTTAAGTTATTATTTACTTGAATTTGATGAATTTATTTTTCATTTTCAGGAGACATATAATAGCTGGTTGAATGAGAGATATGAGGATAATCCTTCGACCCACCCGAATATTGATCCAGATTTGTGTTTGGAGGTAGGATGTATCCGGTGGACCCGATAGAAATTGGATGTATGGACTCTTTAACACTACGACTAAGAACTTGTAGAAGACTTGTAGTGTTTCAATTATTGGATGCTCGCAATTAATCTTGAGCACTCAATCTCCAAAGTTCATAACCTTGTTATATCAAAGAGTATAATAATGTACGAATCATCTCATTGAAAAATATGAACAACTCTTTACGGATTATGAAGAACTCCACTGAATGGTAATGGATATAAGATCATAGATGAGTGGTACATGTGCACCCCATTATTGGCCCCACGGTCCTAGGAACGACCAGCCTCCTCCTTCTCCTCTAGCGCAGCTTCTATTCTAGTTTCATTGTATTTGAACGTATAAATTTGTAATAAATATTTGATTTTTATATTAAGATAATTGATTTTTAAATATTTTAATTTTATATTAATTTATTTTTTTAATTATTTTCTATTTCTGTTTGATAAATATTTTTTTAAAAAATATATTTTTAAATTATTACTGACGGGGTTACAGACGGACTTATTCCGTTAGTATATTCCAGAGAGATGGAAAAGAATTACAAAAAATATCAATGCTACTGTTAAGTCAGTGACAAAATCAATCCGTCGGTATATTCTAGAGAGTTGAAGAAGAATTATTGTAAATGCCACTACAACTCACTGATGGAATTACATATGATTCTCTTGTCGCCGATATGCTAAATAGTACTAGGGCATTACCGACGAACTGAAGCGGGTAATTATTTTCTGGCACGCATGGTCCTTTTGTAAAGCCAGCGGTAAATTTATTCAATTTACCAACAAACTAGAATTTACCGATGATTGTTTTTCTGACAAACATTCTCAGCCCGTGATTTTATCGATAAAATAATCATAGATGGAATGTTAGTATAAATACCGACAGAAAAAATATTTTTCATCCATAATTCCGTCAATAAAATAATCACAAATGGAATGTTAGTGTAAATACCGACAAAACATTTTGTCAGTAAACTATTAAATCTGATAGTGTTTGTATAAGGTTGTCATTCTCTACATCACTACATTATGAACTTGAAATTTAGCAATGGATTATATCAAGTCAACAGAAGCAATAATATGGAGACAAACTCCATTTCCTCCTTCCAAGATAACTTTGAAAGTGTGAATAACAATTTCCCACAACATCAAGATCATTTAGATTGAAGTTTTAGTTTTTTCCCAATGCCAAGTACAAAACCTAAAAAAAAAAACAGAGAGAAATGTAATTATCACTCAAATTCTTGCTAAACATTCAAATTCAAGGATTCTTACAAGGTTATATTGCAAAGACTGCAAAATGCAATAGAATTGTGACAAAGTGCAGAATGGGGTGATTTATAATCAGTGATAACCAAGGCATTGCACTTTATCTAGCAATGCATCCATTGAGAGCCCTTCTTTTCATTTTGTATGCTTTTTTTAGCTAGATGGACTAGCACCCTTCAACCTTTTGTGATATACTAAGAGAACAAAAATCATCTTTGAGATATAAGAACCCTAATGAATTCAACAAGAACTGCAAAATCATATTGGCACATCATGTGCCCTTACTAAAACGGGCAAACTATATTAGATAAATATCTCCTCAAGACAGTTATCCCAATTCTATCCTGATTCCTAAACACTATTCCATATTGCTTGCTATCATGTCCCAACATCATTAAAGATATTCTCCTTTGTTAATGCATTACTTTTTTGGACCAAGGGACATTGGTTTCTCTAGAATATAGAAAAGAGCATTAGTTTGATCATCACTGTAAATTACACCAGCAACTTCTGCGGTGGTCCAAGAATACTTGTTATCACCAGTAAAGAAAACAAGACATGTTTGTTAATGTACATGACTATCAAATACAGTTCTTCTCTATACAATGATTAAAACTAAGGGAGATTCTTTTGATATATATAAGGATTACAATGCCTGATGAAGAATATCAACCCACCTTTAATGATATGTAGGGCTTCCTAAACTTGTCAGGGATGGCCAGGAATCCATCCAATAAAGTTCATGGACACTATTTCTTGGTAGTTTGAAACTTTAGAATTGAGATTGACATTACTTGCATAATTGTCACTAATTTCATCTCCACAGTCCGTAGACAATTACAGAAAGCAACTTATAGAATTGAAAGGAAAACTTACTAGTGAGAATTCGTTTTTTTATCCCCGAATCGATTACTCCAGCACCACTTCAATTACTAGAACCAAAGTGATATTCCACAATACGAACGTCTTTATAAATCTTGTCAAAGTAATACAGAGAGTCCAAGATGGGAGAAGAGAGAACTATTATTCAACAAATGAAAAACTAAACCTTTTCATATGGGTTATGTCCCTTTATATATAATTAGAGGAATCGGTTACTTCTTTTAGTACCTCCTCTAAAAACTTCGATCAGGTCCATCCATCATATGGGTTATATCCCAGACTTGATTAGTTTTTATCGACTCCATTTCTTCTTCTATAACTTTAATCCATTCTCTTGCTTTAAAACTAGATAGATCATGACAAAATGTTTTAGGCTCTTCAGCATCTTATAGAGCAATCATAAACGCTTCCCCCTCAATCTCAAATTGATGACGAGGAATTGGTTCATGAATGCTTCTTCAAGGTTGAGATTGCTCATGATCTTGCTTCATGAAAGTAGGAATAAACACAAGATCACTCCCACTATTTCTAGAAGGATTAAAAGTTTCTTCTAAGTCCTCTACTAAATGGCTTGTAGCTCCATAATCTAGATTTTTTATTTTATATAATTGAAAATCTTTTTCAACCTCACCTATCATTGGAAAAACCTTTTCTAAGAATATAACATCATGCGATTCAATCTCCGTCACTTTTTCATTAGCCTTTTCACCAGTAAATACAAATCCTTTGGAATGTTCAGAATATCTTATAAAGATACATTTCTTCCCCCTAGGACCAAGTTTCCCATATTCATTAGAAGTATTGTGAATATAAGATGCACACCTCCATGGATGGAAATAACCTAGATTAGGTTTGATGTTATTCCATAGTTCATATGGGGTGGATGAGACATATTTAGAGGGCACACGATTAAGTATGTAAGCAGCAGTTAACAATGCATCTCCCCAAAAGGAAATTGGTAAGTTAACTTGCGTCATCATTGACCTAACCATGTTAAATAAGGTTTTATTCCTCCTTTCTGCTACACCATTTTGTTGTGGAGTATAAGAAATAATTAGTTGTCTCGTTATATCATTTCATCAAAAAAATTTTAAATTATTCAAATAGGTATTCATGTCCTTGATTAATTCTTAAAGCTTTGATCTTGATGCATAGTTTATTCTCCACCAGATTGGTGTATTGAATGAAGCAATCCAATGCTTCAGACTTATTTGAAATCAAATAAACATGACCAAACCGAGTAAAATCATCTATAAATGTGATGAAATAATTTCCTTCATGTCTTGGCCTCACATTAATTGGGTCACAAATGTCTTAATGAATAAGTTGTAATGGACTACTAGCTCTTTTAGCTTTACCAAATGGTAATCTAGTTGCTTTTCCAGTAAGGCAATGCTCACAAACGAGCAATTCCTTTTTGGTAAATGATTCTAAAATACCATCTTTTGCTAATCTATGTAATCGAGCTTGCCCAATGTGTCCTAATTTAGCTTGCCAAGTTATGATATTACTATCATTAATAGTGCTCGAATTTTGAACAACATAAATTGAAGCATAATAATTAATAGATACATTAATGGTGTCTAACACCATAAAACTATTTAATACAAAACCAAAACCATAAAAATATTATCCAGATATATTTTTACACAACTACCAACAAACGCAATATTAAAGCCCGATTGGAGTAAAGCAAGAACAACACAAGATTTTATCGAACTTCTAGAGCGTAGAGTATATTATAACGATAAAGTGTGTGACTGCCCTGCAAATCCAGTTTGCAGGTACCGATTCCAAGCACAGCAACAGAAGCTTTATTTCTCATGTATATGTATCTACTTCCCTTTGGAATTCAACAAAATTTCATAAAGGTTGTTCAATCCCTTGCTATGTGGTCAGTTGCTCTTGAGTCTACAATCTAGAAAGGAACAAATTCAGCAAGCATTAAACAACTACTAAAGTATAAGTTAGAAGGATGATTGCAGTTAAACATTACCTTTGGCTTAGTGTAATCACAAGCAAAGTGACCAGGTTTACCACAATTAAAACAATTCATATTCTTGTCTTTCTTACCGTTGTGTTTCCCACGCTTGCGCTTATGTCCACTACTACTTGCTTTTATCCCTCTCTCACCATATTTGGGACCCTTAGCCTTACCCTTTTTTATATTTAGAGTCATATGTTCCACGCATCTTAGTTTCAAATATAAAAGCCTCGTTTATAGGCTTCTTAGCGTAAAGTCGATCTTCTTCAAGCTCAACATGACGAGCAACATCATCAAATGTCTTAATGTTGTCATTGTGGGTAAGGTTAACATACATGGGTTTCCAATTGCTTGGCAAATAACGAATAACTGCTTGGACTTGTTGTTCATCAGTCATCTCACGCCCAACACCCTTTAATTCACTGATTATGTTAGACATGACTGTAAGATGCTGCCTCATCATCTTTATTGTGTCTTAAACAGATTGAGCTGAAAGATGCCTTTCAAAACGCAGCATTATATCATTTCTCATGCTGCTCAACATTAAAATGCGAGTTACACAATCCTTGCGTTTATGGGTTTGATATGCTTCCATATCAAGCTTGTGCTGAGCAGTGTTTCCTTACTCAGGTTCAGTCATCGGTCGTGTGATTGTTTCCAGCATTTCTTACTCTTCCAGGAGATACTCAATCTTACGATGCCAAACATCATAATTATTTTCACTTAGTTTGTGTCCATGGTTCAAATCAGCAATTATACTCTTAGATGCAGCCATATTAAGCGTTATTGACACCAATTACAAATATTAGTATCTAGTACAATTTAAATGACATATATTGTCACTCCATTCTAAATTAAACAAATAATAATCTAACACATACAATATAAATGAAAAGAATGTTAAACACTTAATCAATTTCCATTTGTATAGTCTAATTATTATGGAAAATTTAAATAAATGAAAAATTATAGTTATTAGTTTCAACTAATAACTCCTACTAATCAGGTTGTAAATATTATCATTTATATGCATATAATGTAATTAAAACTTAAATTATATAAAATATACAGTTCACAATAACAACCAATTATCTTAAAGAAAAACTAAAAAAAATACAATATTAAGAATAATAAATTTCAGAATTATTTTATATTATAGGTACATAAGTAGAGTCTCCAATTACGTTATCTACTTCATTAAAGTCATCTCCTTCAAGTTCATTATACTTAAACCATACAATGAATTTAGCAGCAGCATCCAAACGACCTGTGCTTCTTCTAGCGCGTCGTATACACTATAATAAAATATTTCAATAAATGATCAGATGATGAGGCAGAATTGAAAACGATTAACATTTAATGTTCCATTTAGAATTCATAAACATCATTCATAGCTAGTCTACTCATCCAATGATACATATAATCAAGTGTTCTTAAATTTTGTGAACAGGATTGAAGGCATAACTCAATAAATGATCAATTTGCTATTGTCTATCCACTATAATAAAATATTTCAAAAGTACATAAATATTATACTTAATATTTAATTAAGGCATGTATCATCATTTATGTTAAAAAAAAATTGACACGGAAATTAAGCAACTTATTTTAACAATGAATAAATTGCACCACAATTAAACAATTTATATTAACAATAAATTAATATTAATTTCCTTATTTTTTTTTTTATTTTTCAATTACTAAATGACAGTTTCCATTACCAATTCACACGATTAATTGGTAATTGTTTTTTATTTTTTAATAAACACATAGCAATTATACAACTACCATTTATTTTGCAGAAGGTCTTTTCTAATTAATGATAGAAAAGATAAAATCATAACTAAATTACTTCATAAAATTTTGTAAATCCAAGATTCAATGGAAGTATTCTTTTAACATAAAATTTACATCTAACATTTATATAGTAACAGATCTACTGCATAAAAAAATATTAAAAACCATGGCTTTGATACCAATGTAAAATCAAAAAGAAAACTTGCTTGTGAGAATTCATTTTCTTATCTCTGAATCGATTACTTTAGTGTCACTTCAATTACTAGAATCAAATTGATATTCCACGGTTCAAACGTCTTTATAAATCTTGTCAAAGTAATATAGAGAGTCTAAGATGGGAGAAGAGAAAGACAAAAATATTATTCAATAAATGAAAAACTAAATCTTTTCATATGAGTTATATCCCTTTTATATATAATTAGAGGAAGTGGTTACTTTCTTTAGTAACTCCTCTAAAAACTTGGATCAGACCCATCTATTATGGGTGGACCATGCCTAACCCAATAACCAACACAACTTGTTTAAGAAAATGAAATCTTAAGCATTCCTAACCTTTCTCTATCCCTAAGCATTTGTCTTCTTTTAAAAGACAACATTTTAGTGAAACATTAACCAATCCATTAAAGCTCGTTGGTTAAATATGATTTTCCAATATGAATGTTCTGCTAATATGACATATCCTACTGATGGGTAATTCAGTAAGGCGAAGAAAGTTCATAAGCGCATTTCTAAATGGACAATCACCATGAGATGAACATAAATAAAGAGGAGCACAAACACCTTGGGCTGGTGGGAGTAAATTTTCCTTCACCACAACTAGTCAAAAACAATACATGGGACCTTAGATGATCCAACAACAAAAGCTAATCAAGAAATTGAAAAGTGCATACTTCAGTGAGTGAACCTTAGATGATCCATCAACAAAAACTATAAGGATAAGATTCAAGATAGAACACATCCACTGATACTTGTTATAGAAACTGTTTTAGCAACATGTGCAAACAGCATACCGACTAGCCCTGGCAAACACTGTGAAATAAATTCTTGTCGCACAAGAAATACTCAAGATTCGGGTAAAGAACATTTAAGATAGTTGAATTTAGAAAATATAAAACCCACAAGAGATGTACGATGTGATCATGCAACTGACTTGGCAGATATTAAGAATGAGAAAATATTCAACAGGACACTTATTAATTTCCACGAAACTCACAAATAGCCTGAACCCGTTTCATTTCAACCACATTGGTGGATCTTTATCATTCTTTCTATATACACCATAATTTCTCAGTGAATTTAAGGGGGGG
This sequence comes from Populus trichocarpa, assembly GCF_000002775.5. Lineage (NCBI taxonomy): Eukaryota > Viridiplantae > Streptophyta > Magnoliopsida > Malpighiales > Salicaceae > Populus > Populus trichocarpa. The sequence continues at coordinate 7,990,451 of NC_037287.2, read as the reverse complement.
AGTGGTGGCAATTGATGCAGTCACTGGATAAGAAGCTAGAGTAACATCATTAATTCACTTTTGTGTGGCCATCAAATCAAAAATAACATAATATTTTCGACAGAAATGTTATGAAAAGCAGTGATAACATACCCAGGTGGGCTTCGCTCATCACCATCAAAATCTTGGCCCTCCATTCACGTTTAGGCTGTGTTTGTTTCCCGAAAAGTGGTTTTCAGGAAACTACTTTTCAAATTTTCCTGTTTTTGTTTGTCATTAAGAAAGTTGGTCAACGGAAAACACTTTCTGATCAACGAAAAACACTTTACAGTCAAAGGAAAATTTAGCTTGGTTTCTAGGAAAGTGTTTTCCTTTTATTTTGGACGGAAAACACTTTCCGGAAGTTGTAAAAAATTTAGAAATGTCATATTATTTGTTGATTATATCAAATTTGGTCCTCAAACTTTTGATTGCTATATGTATTTTGTTTTAAATATTTGTTTTTCAATTTCATCCATTAGAATTTAATTTTTATATTAATTTTGGTCCTCATTTTTATAATTGTTATTTTCTTTTCCCTTATCATTTTTTAATTGAAATTTTTTATCTATCAAATTTGATCCTCATTCTTTTGATTGTTTCTTATTTTATTTGAAATAATTTATGAAATGTTAATTATTATTATTTTAATTTCTTCATCTTTCAATTTTTTTTATTTTTTAGATTTGATTTCTGTTATTTTGATTATTATTTATTTTATTTGAGATAATTTATAAAATTATATTTTTTTTCCAATTTCATTCTCATTCAAATTTTTAATTTGTAAGATTTGTTCCTTATTATTTTAATAAACTTGAAAAAAATAAAACATTAATAAATTATTTTTCAGCTCATTTTCCATCACATAACCAAACACTGGAAAATGTTTTTCAACTTATTTTTCATTACACTACCAAATATCAGAAAATAATTTACTTTTCCGAAATTCACTTTCCAAAAAAAACTACTTTCCAGCAAACAAACGGGGCCTTAGATTTCCCAAGGTTTCATTTTCTGCATAACTGATGTAGAAGATTCTCACTAGGATTACAATAGGTAATTGAATGTTGTAGTATTATTTATTAATCAATAAACATTAATATATATATACACACACATACGTGATATTTTATATTGTATTAAAAAAATCTAAATATTTTATAAATATATTTATATAATATAAATATATATTTCGACTTAGATTCGGATGGGTTTCAAGTCAGGTTTTGATAATATGTATATCCTATCTATTATTAATCAAGTCCAAAAATACTTATCCATTCAGGTCAGGTTAGGTTGGTATCGATAAAATTCTGATTAAATTTCCATCCCTAATTTTTACTCCCTTCTTTTTTATTCTCTCATCAATTTAACTTAAACTTTCACTTGAGAGACAATTAAATTAAGAAGTGGGTTTGAGAATGCAATAGCTTCTATTTTTAAATATTTTTTAAAAATATATTTATCTTAAAAAAATCAAATCAAAATTTTTTAATATTTTAATATACTTATATAAAAAATAAAAAAAATCATATTAATACATTTTAAAGAAAAAATATTTTTAAAAACCTAACATTTTTAAAAACACCCACTAAAAAAACTCGGCGTCTTAAGCTTGAAGCCAAAGAAGAAACTTACATAAGCTGAGTCTCAATTAGCCTATAGTGATAAGGGTCTATTTTAGACTTACATGGTTAAAGAAGTTTCTATCTCTTAAAAAAATTAATTTTTTTTTTCTATTTTAAATTAAATTTTTAGTGTTTTTATATTGTTTTTATATGTTGATGGTAGAAATACATTTTAAAAAATAAAAATAAAATATTATTATGATGTATTTCCAAACAAAAAGTATTTCAAAAAATAATCATTACCAGAATATCAAGCAAGTTGTAATTAAAAGCTTACCCATGTTTTGCATGTTAAATTATTCGAAAATTGGTAAATTCCTTATTTAACTGCAATTAATTTCTCTTTTGTGATACTATTGGCTCGGGAAAGAAAATAAAAAAAAAAAAAAAACAAATACCATTTATCCTTGAAACTCAGAAAATGGAGAAAACTAATCTTCATCCTAGTCTTTAGTCGTTTCCTCTAAATGATTTGTACGGAGGTGTCATCAATTAAATTATCTAAAATTATTCTTAACTTTGGATCAAGCATAACTTAGATCTTCAACTTTAATATTATTTTTTTTAATAATTCGAGTCCCTCAAATTATTTTTTAGTAAAAGATAAATAAATAAAGTTTTTATTAATTTTGACCGTATATGATATTATAGTTTAAAAAATACATGTACGATAAAAATAAAAATAAAAAGAATGCTAAGTGAGCTATCTAATAACCTAATGCCGTCTTTTTATCTTCCCTTAAGAGCTGCAATCCGAGCTGCCAATTCATCACAATCTGGGAGGTTGGGATGCACACGACCAGTCATTATATCCGGCTCTGCTGAAACAGCTCGACCAAGCCTTGTTGTTCCTGGTTCTCGCAGGCTTGATGTTCTGCCAGTTGGAAGAGTTAATTCGGATATTACACTTCTGAGCCTTGAGGTTTTAGCAGCATCATCACTTGCTTGGCTTGAAGGAGGAGGTTTTATACAAGGACTCGATTTGCTCGGTTCATGAGGTGAGTCTTTCTTACCGTAATGCATCAAAAGTCCATCCTTTACCTTTTCTTCTTCATCCCTTTCATCATCATCTGTTTTTAGGATTCTAGAACCTCGTCTAGGCTCTTCTTGCTTCATTGCACTTGATTTAGTCCTGGCAGACTCATCGCTTATACTGCCAACCCTTTCACGACCTGACGGTGGCTTCAACGGTCTTTCAATACTGCCAAAATTTTCGTGTCCTGGTTGTGGCTTCAATGGTCTACTTCTGACTGATCTCGGTTTGGGCTTGGTTTCCTTGATCGAGTCATCTGGATGATTTGCTTCCTCTGCAGCTATTTTATCATTTGGTTGTAGGGTTTCTTCGATCTTGCTTTCTTTCTCAATTGTTGTTCTGCGGTAAGGGGGAGGAATAAATCTATAGGGAATGGGCTTCTTGCTATCTACTTCATCTTCTGAAACACTTCCTACTGAACTTGAACTAGCTAGTAGGCTATCTTGGTCAGTGCTGTCTCTCCTGCTGACTGAAAACACTTCATCTTCACTGCTGCTTTGCAGTTTGTATTTTTCATCACTGGCATTCTGTCTTCCTCGATAAGTGAAAATCCTTTCATCATCTCTTTCCTGGAAGGTATGCTCCCTCTTGTCATGTACTTTGTTGGCCAAGTCATGGCTGTCTCTTTTTGTGCAAGCATCATCCTTGTTCTTTACCCATTTGTATCCGTCATCATCATTCAAGCTAAAAGCGTCATCCTTGCTCTTCTTCGGCTCATATTCATCATTATGTTCATGCCTATGCTGGTCCTGCAAAAAAAAAAGGCCATGCTTGTTCTGATTATGAATCGGAGAGCAGATCTTCAAATGATTTCAAGCAGTAAAGCATGTAATGTCCAAAAAGCATGCTTGGAAGGAAACTTGGTCGGAGACACAAGTGACAAGGCTACCTTAATTAGCAGAAAATATATTTTGACACTACATTTCCAAAATCTAGTCCATTTCCCTTTTCAGTATTGGCATATAATAACTGGGATAATCCAGGAAGCTTGCTTGTTGAGGCGGAGGTGGTTTAAAGAGTTTCTGTTCCAAAGACTTTGAATTCCATTCTATGGAGAACTCTAGTGCTATGTCGTGCATTAATTGAAGCTTCATCTCTTCTGTGATAGACTTCGGCTTCAACATGTCAACAAACTGCACATCAGTAATCGGCCACATCAGTACAAAAACCAAGATGATCCCCATAAATAGGCCCTGCCTATATGATTTATTAGTAAATAATGAAGATGAACTATTTGTTATGACCTCTTTATTAACTAATGCTTCAAGAGGAGGTCCATATCTATTAATGAATTCAGAACGAAGATCTCGTAGCTCTGGAAATTCAGAAAATCTTGCTGCAGCATATATTAGAGATTGCACAGCTTCTTTGCATTCCTCGGGGCATTCCCTGAATCAAAAAAGGAAAGTAGAAAGTACGTGTGAATGACATACTAAAAACAGTCGATTTGAAAATGCGAACTGAGAGCATGAAAGGTACTGAAAGCCAACGATTTAGAAACGAGTCAGCTTGAGGTCTCACAATACTATCATAATAGCATACGAGAAACTAACTCTCCTAACAATGGTTATCTTGAGGGCACAAAACTAAAGTTCCTTTTTGTTTTAATTTTCTGTTGCTACAACTAGTATTTTCACTGATATTGCCTTTTCCAGAGGCCAGTTCCCAAAAATTTTAGCCCCTGCCACCCCCAGTAACCTGTGTCTACTGGTAACAAAATTCATAGAAACTGGTAAAAGATTTCATAGATACTGGCAAAAAATTAGAAGTCTTCTAGGTTTTGATAGATATCAGGTAGGAAGCATTAGCTCTGCCGCAAACAGGTTTCAGTTTCACGGAGCTTTACTTTTATAGGAAAAAGGAAACAGGTTAATTGAAAGTGCTTATGTTTGTCTTCCATATTCAATCAAGATCACGTAACATATATTTAAAGCATAATTTACATGGTACATAGCACATGTCATGTAGTAGAAGAAATTCGAGAAGTACTGGAAGCACTAGTATTAGTTGATTACAGCTACTACACATGGATTATTGACTCTTCCGGCCTGTGCTTTTGCTTACCATTCCTTGAAAACATTCTGTGTTCTTCAATTTTATTTTTTTCCGGTTAGATGACTGCATTAGTAATTTACATTTTCGCTAGTTAATTGGCTGCATGTAATATAGAATGTGAGAGAGATGATGCAAAAAAAAGAAAGAATTCATAAACAATAAAAAATAGGTAGTCAAAAGCATGTTGAATAGCAAAGCATACTTCTGTTTGTTCATAAGGGAAAGATTGCTCGAGATGCAATCACAGAGCTGCTCAATGAAATTGTAATAGATTATCATGTTTTGCTCAGCCAGAAGCCCTTCTGCCTGCTCAATAAAAACAAACTGTTTACCATTTCAAGTCTCAACCATTAAAGACTAAGAAGGTGCATGTGGAATGGAAGGTATGAACAAGACAAGAGCTGCATGTCATGTGAATCAAGGCAGCAATGTAAAAGAAATTGGGAAAAAAAAGAAAAACTAACCCTGCAAAAAGCTTTGTAAGCATGATCAGTTCTAATGAAACTACCAGAAATTCGCTTAAAACAATAGAATTACCGACGGAATAATTATGTCAGTAATTTACGGTGATAATTACCGACGGATACTTTTCTATTTGTAATTCAGTCGGTATATACCGACAGAATATTTCGGTCGGTATATACCGACGGAATTACAAACAGAAAATATAGAATTTTAAAAAAAGAAGGCGGTTCGCTGACGTGGAAGTTTTTGCGGGCGATTTTACCGACAGAATGACTGAGGGATTCAAATCGGGATCTCCGTACAGTGACGTGACCGATTCACCGTCAGAATTGCCAACGAAATCACCGACAGAATGAGTCTATCGATGATACCATCGGCAAAAGTTAATATATCACCACTCTGCCGACCCTCTCTTCTATTTCTCCTTCTTCTTTCCCATCCCAACTATCCTCTCCCAAACTGCAAACAACCAGCCCCCCCAAAAAAAAATCTTCCTCTTCTCAGCACAAGTCATATTTTTTTAAGTTTTGTGGTCACAACATCCATGTTCAGGCATTGTACTTTATCTAGCAACAATGCATCCATGGAGAGCCCTTCTTTTCATTTTGTATGCTTCCTTTGGCTAGATGGACTGGCACCCTTAGCCTTTTGTGATCATCTTTGACATATAAGAACCCTAATGATCCAACAACAAAAACTATAAGGATATATAAGATTCAAGATAGAACACATCCACTGATACCTGTTATAGATACTGTTTTATTAACATGTGCAAGCAGCATACCGACTCGTCCTGACAAACACTCTGAAATAAATTCCTGTCACACAAGAAATACTCAGAATTCGGGTAGAGAACGTTTAAGATATATTGTTGAATATAGAAAATAGAAACCCCACAAGAGATGTACGATGTGATCATGCAACTGACTTGGCAGATATTAAGAATCAGAAAATATTCTACAGGACACTTATTAATTTCCACGAAATTGATCACAAACCGCCTGAACCCGTTTCATTTCAGCCACATTGGTGGATCTTTATCATTCTTTCTACATAATGTACCACACTTATTATTTATTGAGTAAAAAATTTAAATATTTATAAATTATTTATCAAATTTTATATATTAAATGAATATCTATTATCTATTATTATTTATTAATTAATAAAAAATAAAATAGTTAATATATATATATATATATATATATATATATATTTGTTTTTTGAAGTATATTCGTATATGTATATTAAATGATAATTTATATATATGTGTGTGTGTGTGTGTGATATCAATATTAAGGTATGTATAATTTATATTGTATTAAAAAAATTTAAATATTCTATAAATATATTTATAGAATATAAATATATATTTCGACTTGGGTTTGGATGGTTTTCAAGTCGAGTTTGATAATTTACATATCCTATCTATTATTAATCAAGTTTAAAAAATACTCATCCATTTAGACCAGGTTTGGTTGATATCTATGGTTCTAATTAAATTTCCATCCCTAATTTTCACTCCCTTTTTTCTTATTATCTCAGTAATTTAATCTAAATTTTCAAGTGAAAGACAATTAAATTAAAAAGCGATTTGAGAATCCAATAGTTTCTACTTTTGTTTACCTTGAAAAAAATTATTAAATTAATATGTTTTTTTATTTTTTAATATACTAATATAAAAAATAAATTTTTTTTTTTAAAATATATTAATATATTTTTAAAAACCTAACTTTTTTAAAAACACCTCACTAAAGAAACATGGCGTCTTAAGCTTGAAGCCATTGAAGAAACTTGCATAAGCTGAGTCTCAATTAGCCCATAGTGATAAGGGCTCATTTCACATACATGGTAGAAGATGTTTTTATCTTTTTAAAAAATTATTTATTTTTATTTTTTTATTTTAAATTAATTTTTTTTATTATTTTCATATCATTTTTATATGTTGATATCAAAAATAAATTTAAAAAAATAAAAAAAAAATATTATTTTGATATATTTTTAAACAAAAAAATACTTTAAAAAGTAATAACTTTTATAGCACTAAACAGACTCTAATTGAAGGCTTAGTGATGCTTTGCATTATTTGAAAATTGGTAAATCTCTTATTTAACTGTAATTAATTTCTTTTTTGTGATACTATTGGTTTGGGAAAGAAAATAAAAAAACTTAGCGTCTTAAGCTTGAAATCGAAATCTTCCATAAGCTGAGTCTTAATTAACCCATAGTGAGAAGGGCCCATTTTACACATATATGGTTGCAAATGTTTCTATCTTTTCAAAAAAATAGTTTTTATTTTTATTTTTTTTACTTTAAATTAATTTTTTTAGTATTTTTATATTGTTTTTATATATTGATATCAAAAATAATTTTTTTAAAATAAAAAAATTATTTCAATATATTTCTAAATAAAAAATATTTTAAAAATTAATCATTTACTTTAATTGAAAGCTTAGCGGTGTTTTGCATGTTTAATTTTAATTGAAAATTGATAAATCTCTTATTCAACTGCAATTAATTTCTCTCTTGTGATAATATTGGCTTGGGAAAGAAAATAAAAATAAAAGAAAACAAATACCATTTATCCTTGAAACTCAGAAAATTAATCTTCATCCTAGTCTTTAGTCGTTTCCTCCAAATGAAATGTACGTAGGTGTCATCAATTAAATTATCTAAAATTATTCTTAACTTTGCATCAAGCATAACTTAGATCTTCAAATTTAATATTTTATTTTATTTTAATAATTTGAGTCCCTCAAACAATTTTTTAGTAATAAATAAAAAAATAATTTTTTTATTAATTTTGACTGCATATGATATGATAGTCTAAAAAAATACATGTATGATAAAAACAAGTGATTTTAAAAAATAAAAATAAATAAACACGGTAACTTTTGCAGTTTATTTATTTTTTTAAAATACATGTATGATAAAAACAAGTGATTCTAATTAAATAAAATTCAATCTTGGTGTTGTTGAGTTCTTCTTGATGAGAGGAGTGTTGTTGATGTGTTTTTGAACTTCATCTCATTGAAAAAATAGATAGAGTATTAGTCTTATTCGATTTAATCTTTTATGTTTTGACCGATTTAAGGGTGTCTTGAGGTTTAAAATGGGTTTATTAAGGTTCTTAGTGTGTTTCTCAAGTGAAAACAAATGGTTGAAAAATGAGTTTTGAGATCCAAAACGTCTAACCCCAACTTTCTATGCACTTTCAATGACAAGAATCTATACCGGTACACGGTGCGTTGTTTGCTTTGTTTTTTAAAAAAAAAAAAACGAGTGGGTAATATGTCATCTCCCTATTAAAAGAAAAAAAAGAAGGTCTAACACGGGGGCTTGACCTTGCAAGTTTGGTTGGTTGACTTGAGTTATTTTTTGTTATTTTTTATTTTTTAAAATTTCATATTTCAACATTATATTGATTGCGAATTAAGTTTCATAGTTTGTTTTAGTTTGATTTTTATAAAGTTACCTCGGTCTTATGATTCGAGTTACGGGTTAATGAGTTAACCCGGGTTAAATGGAGTCTTTTTTGGGTTTTATTTTTAATTGAATATTTTTTTTTCAATCTCATCATTCAACATTGAATTGAATATGAATTGAACTTTATAATTTATTTTGATTTACTTTCATGGGGTCATCATAATCTCATGACTTGGATCGTGGCTTTAGCATATTAACCCAGTTTGGTCCGGATCAATCTAATATATTGTCATCTCGAAGTTGTTTTTAAGAAAAATGTGCATGATTTTTTTAAAATCAAATTATATTTTTAGTTGTCGTTTTGGTTTTTTTTTTTTACTCGCCCAATTTAACAGGAGTCATATCGGGTCAACCTCTACACAATTTAAATTTTTTTCATACTAGAAAACAAGTTAGTAATGTTTGAATATTTTTTTATATTTAAAAAGAATTGATTCAATCCACAATGTAGCGCAAACCAATCATTCAGTATTTTCTAAATAAGATTTGAGATTTTTATGGTTATAAATGCAAATTTAATTTATAATTATATATGGAACTAATTTGCATAATATTTTAAGAAAAAGTACAAGAATATTCAATGAGAATAAAATATATATTTTATTGTTAATTTTTTGTTATTTTTGTGAATTAATTATTCTTTTATTTTTATTGCAGTCACAAAAAAAAAAATCAAGACTTTGTTTTAGTATTTCTTTGTTAAAAATTGATTCACCGATCATTATAAGTTTTTATATAAAAAACTATATTTTTAATAAAACAATATTTTACAGAGAATAATTCAAAGTTCTTGCAGAGGGAGCATGCAATACCAGATATGAGATAGATCTTTCAAAAAATAAGGTGGTTTTTTTGACCCTGTAGATCCATTTTTTACCCTATTCAAAGACCAGCCTCTTGTTTTTATGTTTTCACATCAAGAATTTTTTACAGATAAAGAGATATCAAAGGAACTTCTTACTTCGAGGGCAGAGAACCGCAATTAATTTCACGTGATTTTTTTTCCATGGAATTGTTTTTGATAGTTATTTTTTAATGTATTTTTTATTTATAAATATATTAAAATAATATTTTTTAAAATTATTTTTAATATTATTATATTTTCAATATTCTCTAATTTCTCTTTCTTTAGAGAGTTAGAATTAGTTTTTTAAGCTAATTTTTCATTTGGAAGACATAAAAGAGTCTCAACTTCTTTGTTATATATATATATATATATATATATATATATGCCGGGGCCTTTTCCTCTTCTTGAATAACATGATATTTGATATAGGAGGAGTGCAAATCGAATAAAAAAAATAAAAAATAAAATACATGGTTATAATTAATGAGATCATGTATGCTGAAATTTACGAATTTAATTTCATGATGTGTTCTTGCACTAAAATTAATCTAGCTAGCTCATAAGGAATGCGTTATGATTATATGCTTCTGGATTCGATTATTCTAGCAAACATTATATTCACTCTTACCAAAGTCCAAGCTTTTCTCTCTCTCTCCCTCAATTAGGTTAGCTTGCTTGTTTGCAGAACGAACAAGATGTCACAATTATTAAAAAAAAAAAAAATTAATGTATAGATATTTTTTTTATTAAAAAAAACATGGAAATTGCTAGAATATCCTGACCTAAGGCAGGAAATCACAAGTTCCCTCGGTCTCATCATAAATGCCCCTTTTGAATTTTTATTTTAGAAAAAAATTAAGATGATTTTTTTAAATATTGAAACGGTTATTTATTATATTAATCTAGGTTTTGTGGCTTAACTTGTCAAATCCGCAACTTAAACCATTAACTTCACACTAAGTTTTAAATACTTTGGTTTTTTTTAAAATATTTTTTATTTAATAATATAATACAAAAATATAAAATATAAACAAATAATCTTTCAGTCATGTTGAAGATAAGGGCTTGGAAAAAATTCCATGTTTTCCTTTTTCTTTTTCATTATTAAAAAAGTAATGATAAACACTGGTAGGGATGTCAATTGGGAACATGGAAGAAACCAACTTTTTGATTATCTGCAGCGTTGTGGTGCAAGGTGGCACTCGCACCACAACGGGTGAATACAAGGATAAGCAGAGCATTCTTATATGATGGTCACGGGAGGCTTACATGGTCGTTAACTTCAGGACTCGTGGGATTAGTCGAGGTGCGTGCAAGCTGGCCCGGACACCCACGTTAAACTTAAAAAAAAAAAAAAAGATAAGCAGAGCATGTAGGTTTGAAAAAGGAATAAACAGAGCATGTTTACATGTTTCTAGTATAATTAACTAGAGAAGAAAAGATAGTTAATATTTTATTGAATACGATTGCTCGAGGAACTATTGAAGGATTCGTAAGACGGTGCTCTTCTAGTGCTACTGCCTTACGTCTCTGAACCGTGTGCCACGTCAGAGATAGGTTTCTGTAGAAGGAATTGAAAGGGGCATATGGATTTGGGTTTGGTTTCTGTAGAAAGAGGCGTTTGGTTTATGTAGAAAGAATTGAAGGAGACATATGAGTTTGGGTTTGGTTTGGTTTCTTTAGAATGAAAGAATTTTGACTGGGTGAGGTTTTTTTTGTTTTCAAAGTATAGATAAATCAATAAATAATTAACATGTAATTATTATTTATTGTTTTTTTTATAAAAATCAAAATTTAATCTTTTTTATCCGCAACTATATTGGCAACAGCAAATTCATTGTTAATTCTTAATATATTAATTTATTTTTTTGTATTTGATTTTGCTTTGCTAAATTTGTTATTAATATTAAAAAAATAATATATATATATATATATATATATATATATATATATATATATATATATATAATCTGTTACTAATATATTGCTAAAATTATATATAAATTATTCTGATACCAACATGGCAACATCAAATCCAATGATCTTCATCTTTTGTTTTTTAGTAGTGGTACCTCCATGTTCAAATCCAGTGATTATCATCTTTTGTTTTTTAGTAGTGGTACGTACCCCCATGGCCCCATGTGATGTATGACAGCGCCAGCCCTAAAGTTCCTTATTCACATAGATTCAGAAAATCAAATATCCACAGGTTTTCATATCCTTGAATACAACTATCTACCAACCCTGAGTTCTTCAAGTGACGTACGGCTCTGCTGCGTGGGCATTGCTCTCTCTATATATTTCATATCCTTCTCTGAAAGCTAATCAGAACCATGATGAGTATCTTCAAGAGACCTCTCTTTCTTGTGTCAAAAATATCCACCATACTTTTGTTTCTGATCCTTGTGGCCGGTGTTACTCCTGTGATTGCAACCTCCAAGCAACCAAAATTCCGAGCAAGCAGCATGTATTCTTCACAAAGTAACCGTCCTGTTCAGCCATCAGGACCTAATCCTTGCAGTTTCCTGCCTGGATCGGGCCAGTGCAAACCTCCCAAGTGATGCATGTTTGATCATGCATAATATTGTCCACGGTACGTTTTTTAAGGAAAAGAATACAATTTTTTTTTTGTTTTAACTTTTTGATAATTCTCTTCTTTCAAATCTTACGATTTGTGGTTATATCATGTTAAATGGTTATGTTTTTACCACATTAATATTTTTATTTATAGAGAAACTGTAGAACATACAGAAAAAGATATGTTTCTTTCATAGAAATGCTCTCCCTTCCTTCTTGTACCTCCTATCAATATAGACTATATATATTTGAGTTTTGTTTTATAATTATTTCTTTCTCTTAATTTCTGACAATCTTGTGATCTCTCTGGATTTAGACTGACCATGTTTTTTCTCTTTCGCTTACATATAAATTTCAGGATATATATCATGTTGATGATGGAAGTACTGGAAATCACGAGCACAAGTGGGCAATAGAGAGTAGTGTGGCAAGGAGAGTTGATATAATGAATCCTTCTGTATGCAAATTAATGATCATTAATAAATATTTCTTTCCCTAATTGGTGTTGGGTTTGTTCATCTTGGATGCTAACGATGCAAATATCATATTGAGTGTTGATTTAACCAGGATGTTTATTGAAATATTGGATCCTCACATATGCTGCTGAAGGAAATTTTTTATTTTTAAATTAAAAATGAATGAGTGTTGGCTATTGAGGTCTTTGATAGCTCGGGAGTATATGAGATTGATGGTGATAAAAATGCCACGCGTCCTGATTTTCATATAGGGAAAGTCCGGGTACATGATTTGGCATGTACCTTTTGATTTGGCATGATCATCCTAGACATGACCACTTTCTGCAGCCGAACAATCAGCGTTTGTTTTCTGCAGGTCATTTCACCAATGGGTCTCAGGTCAAAGTTGAACCCACTAGCTTCAATTGGTGTCGTCAGCCACGTGTTAAAGATAGCCGATTTGTTAAAAAGATCAAACCAAAAAGCATAATTTTAAGATATGGTTGCCAGTCCGATTCAAGATCTGAATTTTAGATTTTAATCGAGTTATTCAGATTAATTATTTTTTTAAATAAAAACGATATTGTTTTAGACAAAAATAAAAGTCAATGAATTATAATTAGATTTTTTACCGGATCTTATCTAATCATATCAAGTTTTTTTTCTTTTATTTTTTCTTCAATTTAACCTAATTCCAGCCCCGCGTTGACCCGATATGCAGGGTTCGAAAACTATGCTAAAAAGGTGAAAATGTAAACACCTGTGAGTTCTTTCACTCTTTGCTAAACAGCCGGGGCTCCGCGCACTGGGAAAACAGCGACCTGGCCACTAGTTACAAAGCTCTGAGAAGGTATCGAGAGGGCAGTCAGGTGCGAAGCAATTAGCCCCTATTTGTAAAATACCTCTCTTCCTATTTTGGGGTCACGACGAGAAATGGTTTGATGAAGTGTTCCGTTCGCCACGCACCGGCGCCATTCACTTGCTTATCGTAGAGGCTGTAAGTACACACCACAACTATTAATAGTATAGTGGAGTTGAAACACGAGTGCCCACCCTTTCTTTCAAGGAGGCCACTTTTTCCCGGAACACAGTCCAGGATAACCGTCACTACATGAGATTGCATTCTAATCAAAACAAACCATTATTTGATTTTAGAAGGAAAAAAAACTGAAAGCAAAACAGCAGAATTGCATACTTGGTTGTCATTGACGAAGAGAAAAGGAAGAACACAGCTCTACCAATTACACAAACCTCTGGCTTAATCATTCTTAAATCCAAAAAGAAGATGTTTCAGGGAAGAAAGTTAGTAAAATACCTTCCACCATGTCACAACGGTGTCGAGATGTATGTATTAATTTACATTTAACCAAGCATAAAAAATACTAAAGAAACAAACATGGGGAGAGAGTGGGCAATGGCTGACTATAGCGGCTGATGGAATTGGTGTGCCACCAAGTCCAGCCATTTCAATGTTAGACCATAAAACGCTATAGAAGAAGAGAGAGACCATGGGACACGAAAAAATTAATTTTCTTGCGTAGTTCATGATTTGCCAAAGCTCTGCATCATTTCCTATCTCATACTCCAACACATTGTGGAAGTAATGACAGGTCAAAACATTTGCTTCCAAAACAAAAGAGAAGATTGTCACTACTAGATAATTGATAAATACAAACAAAAATACCGATAAAATTTTTCTGTTAGTAGTATATTGCAATAATATTTACTGACCGAATTTTTTTTATCGTTGAATCCATTGATAAATACAAATAGAAATATTCTTATGGTATATACCGAGAGAATCGCAGTGGGAAAAGAAGAAATAAAAAAAAGACAAGCAATACGATGACGTGTAAGTTCTACATACGACGTTACCGACAAAATTATTTCGATGGTAAAATTCATCCATGAATATCTTAACGAAAAACTTTCGTCGATATATACCAACGACATCACGAAGGTTATTACAAAGGACTCAAGAAGGAAAATCATATGATGACGTGATATTTCTACCGACAGAGTTACCATTAGAATAATTATGTCGATAATATTTAATTTATGACCTAGCACTCGACTCTCCTCCCCCTCCCCTCATTTCTACTTCTTCCTTGTCCATTTTTTTCTACAACAAACAACCACCCCCCCTCAATCTCAACACAACTCAACTTCCACGAACGTGACTAGTTTTTTTTTTTTTTAATCTTTTGAAAGATTCTAATGAATCATTATAGGATGGTTGCACAAATCACAGTAAATTATCGGTCGGTTGCATAAGTATTTACCATTAAGTCAGATTATAAGTTAAGTGCTTTGAAAAATAATTATTTATACAATACCAAACAGACTCTAATTAAAGGCTTAGCGATGTTTTGCATGTTCAATTATTTGAAAATTGGTAAATATTTTATTTAACTGTAATTAATTTCTTTTTTGTGATACTATTGGCTTGAAAAAGAAAATAAAAAACTCGGCGTCTTAAGCTTGAATCCGAAGAAGAAACTTCCATAAGCTCAGTTTCAATTAGCCCATAGTTATAAGGGCTCATTTTACTAATAGATGGTTGAAGATGTTTCTATCTTTTAAAAAGATTCATTTTTATTTTTAATTTTTTTAATTTAAATTAATTTTTTTATTGTTTTTTTATTGTTTTTATATATTGATGTCAATTTGTTTTATAAAAAATTATTTTGATATATTTTTAAACGAAAAACACTTTAAAAAATAATCATTATCATAATATTAAACAGGCTTTAATTGAAGGCTTAGCGGTGTTTTGCATGTTTAATTTTAATCAAAAATTGGTAAATCTCTTATTTAACTGTAATTAATTTTCCTTTTGTGATACTATTGGGAAAGAAAATAAAAATAAAAGAAAACAAATACCATATATCCTTGAAACTAGAAAATGGAGAAAATTAACCTTCATCCTAGTCTTTAGTCGTTTCCTCCAAATGAAATGTACGTAGGTGTCAGCAATTAAATTATCTAAAATTATTCTTAACTTTGGATCAATCATAACTTAGATCTTAAACTTTAATATTTTATTTTATTTTAATAATTCGAGTCCCTCAAACAATTTTTTAGTAATAAATAAATAAATAAAGTTTTTATTAATTTTGACTGCATATGATATGATAGTTTTAAAAAATACAAGCATGATAAAAACAAGTGATTTTAAAAAATAAAAATAAATAAACACGACAGCTTTTGCAATTTATTTATTTTAAAAAAAATACATGAATGATAAAAATAAGTGATTCTAAATAAATAAAAATCAATCTTGGTGTTATTGTGTTCTTCTTGATAAGAGCAGTGCTGATGAGATGTTTTTGAACTTCATCTCATTGAAAAATAAATAGGATATTAGTCTTATTTGATTTAATTTTTTATTTTTTTGATTGCTTTAAGGGTATCTTGAGATTTGAAATGGGTTTATTAAGGTTGTTAGTGTGTTCCTCGTGTGAAAACATATGATTGAAGAATGAGTTTTGAGGTTTTAAACATCGAACCCCAACTTTCCATGCACTTTCAATTCAATGACAAGAATGAGTGGGCAACATGTCATCTCTCTATTAAAAAAAAAAAGAGAGAGAGAGAAAGGCCAACTCGGGGGCTTGGCCTTGCATGTTTGGTTGGTTGACTCAAGTTTTTTTTTTTTTTTTTAATTTCATCTTTCAACATTATATTGATTGCGAATTAAGTTTCATAGTTTGTTTTAGTTTATTTTCTATAAAGTTACCTCGGTCTTATGATTCGAGTTGCAGGTTAATGAGTTAACCCGGGTTAAATGGAGCCTTTTTTGGGTCCTATTTTTAATTGAATATTTTTTTTTAATCTCATCATTCAACATTGAGTTGAATATGAATTGAACTTCATAATTTGTTTTGATTTACTTTCATGTGGTCATCATAGTCTCATGACTTAGATCGTGGCTTTAGCATGTTAGCACAGGTTGGCCCGGGTCAATCTAATATATTATCATCACGAAGTTGTTTTTAAGAAAATTGTGCATGATTTTTTTTCAAATTAAATAATATTTTTATTTGTCGTTCTGGTTGTTTTTTGACTTGTCAAAGTGACAAGAGTCATATCAGGTCAACCTCTACACAATTAATTTTTTTTTATACTAGAAAACAAGTTAGTAATGTCTGAATATTTTTTTTATATTAAAAAAAATTGATTCAACCAACAATATAGGGCAAACCAATGATCTAGTATTTTCTAAATAAGATTTGAGATTTTTATGGTTATAAATGCAAAGAATTCATAATTATATATGGAACTAATATGTATAATATTTTAAGAAAATATGCATGAATATTCAATGAGAATAAAATATATTTTTTATTTTTTATTGTTAATTTTTATTATTTTCTTGAATTAATTATTCTTTTATTTTTATTGCGGTCACAAAAAAAAATCAAGATTTTGTTTTAGTATTTCTTTGTTAAAAATTGATTCACCTATCAGTATAAGTTTTTATATAAAAAACTAGATTTTTAATAAAACAATATTTTTCATTAAAATAAATTTTGATAAATGAATGAAAAAAATAAATTTTTAGCTTAAAATCAAATACATCCTTTTCTTCTAAATTTAAATAATTTGAATTCTTAGGAATTCTCATTTTAATGTCTTTACTATTGATAAAACATTCATGAATTTATCAAATAAATAAAAAGATAATTTCAGCTCAAAAAATGCATTCTTATTCTAGAATTGAAATTACTAAAATGATTTTTAGTATTTTTTTAAACACCACAAAATAAAATAGAAATTAATATTGAAGAAAGAAAACTAGATGGGTTCCATTTGTGATATAAAGCACGTGTGCCGCAAAGGATGTAGACGTACATGCTTGACCGATGTTGATAGAAAATATCATTCGAGGAGAACAGTGCCGCGTGCTGACACGGGGGGGTGGGGGGGGTGTGGCGGGGCGGCGTGGCGTGGGCGGGCGCAATTAATTCCACGTGATTTTCTTTACAATGCAATTTCTTTTTTTAAATGTTTGTGAGTTTAGTAATAGTTTTTTTATTTTTTTTTAATTTTTATAAAATTATTTTTAATATTCTCTAATTTCTTTTTCTTTTGAGGGTCTGGGTCTGTTCTTGAAGCAATTAAATTAACATGATAATATTTGATATAAGTCGCATGAAAATTAAATAAAAAAAACAAAAAATAAAATACATGGTCATAATTAATGAGATAATGTATGCTGAAATTTATGAATTTAATTTCATGATGTGTTCTTGCACTAAAATTAATCTAGTTTTTAAGCAATGCGTTATGATTATATGCTTCTGGATTCGATTATTCTAGCAAACATTAAATTCACTTTTACCAAAGTCCAAGCTTCTCTCTCTCTCTCTCTCAATTAGGTTAGCTTGCTCCAAACAAGATGTCACAATTATTAAAATAAAAGGATTAATTAATGTATAGATATATTTTTTTAAAAAAAAACAAGGAAATTGCTAAAACATCCTGACCTAAGGCAGGAAATCACTGGTTCCCTCGGTCTCATCATAAATGGCCCCTTTTGAATTTTTTATTTTAGAAAAAATTTAAAATGTTTTAATATTGAAACGGTGATTTATTATATTGATTTAGATTTTGTGGCTTAATTTATTAAATTTGTAATTCAGACCATTGATTCTATTAAGTTCTAAATACTTTGATTTTTTAAAAATAATTTTTATTTAATAATATAATAACAGAAATACAAAATATAAACAAATACTTTTTTAGTCATGTTCAAGATAAGCTAAGGACGTGGCTTGAAAAAAACTCTATGTTGAAGGCCACTATGAGGGTGCTCGGCGTAATATTTTGTTTATAAACAAATTATTCACAGAAGATGTACACTGCAATTCTGAATTAAGGATAAAATAATCAAAATGAATAATTTAATTAAATTTCATATATAGGTGTTCCAAACAGCATAATTGAATTTAATTGTGTGATTTAATATTTTATTCCAAACATATGAATGGTAAGGAATTATCAATTGAATTTAATCACATGTAAAATTAAATTAAATTAATATTTTTTATTCCAAACATAAAAATTATAACAAATTATAAATTTATCAGTAAAGTTTTAGCATTATTAATATATATTAAACCATTTAAAAACCCATTATTTCATTCACATGTGCCGCATTTTATATATTTTTTTAATTAACGTAGGCGTTCGAGCCAGCTTGCGCGTACCTCGACTAATCCCACGAACCCTGAAGTTAACGACCATGTAAGCCTCTAATAGCCCTGAAATTTGTTAGACTCAAATCAATGACCTCTAAAAAATAAACCTACAACCGGATCAGTTGAAGTACACCCCTCAAAGTTGTGCCGCACTATATACTTGCTCTCCCGTCACCTGTGGATTTTCATTCTTTTTTTTTTTCAATTTTCAAAATATTCCATCTTTAATTTTTATTCGTATTTGTTTCCCTTTTCTTTTTCCATTATTAAAGAAGTAAGAATGAAAACTAGGGATGTGAAATGAGGGTGTGGGAGAAACCTTTTGATTATCTAAACTCGCAACTCGGATTATTGATTTTATTAAGTTTTAAATATTTTATTTTTTTAAAAATATTTTTTATTTAATAATATAATAATAAAAATACAAATTATAAAGAAATAATCTTTGAGTCATATGTAACATAAGCTAAGGGCGAGACTTGGAAAAAACTTTGAAGGCCACTATGAGGGAGTTGGACGTAATATATTATTTATAAACAAATTACTCACTAGGAAGAGGAGAGATGTACAATGCAATTTTCACTACTAAAAAATATAGTAATTAGCAACGGAATAGTCCGTTGCAAATAATACTATTTTTAGCAACGGAAAATCCGTTGCTAACAACCAGCAACGGATTTTTCGTTGCAATTTTAGCAACGGATTTTAGCAACGGAAATTTCGTTGCTAATTTTGGGAATCAGCAACGGATTTGCCGTTGCTAATTTTAGCAACGGATTTTAGCAACTGAAATTCCGTTGCTAATTTTGGGAATCAGCAACGAATAATTCGTTGCTGAGTATATTATTTTTATTAAATTAATTTTTATTTGTTTATTAAAATGACTTTTAATTTGTTTAATTAATTATTTATGGATATTTTAAAAGTTGTAGAATATATATAACCAACATAAATTAATATTAAAAATAATTGTATAACTAATAAAAAATGAAATTAAAATAATATTCATATTATAAAAATTTAGTCAAACTTGCATTAATACAATTAAGTCGAAATACAATTAAAAAAAAATAACAAAAGATACAATCATGGTGCTGGTTGTGAAGACGAACCATGATATTGTGGATCGACACAAGATTGATCAGGATATAGTGATCGAGGTGTAGGTCAATAAAGTGGTTGAGATGTGGGACCCATAGGTGTCATGATCTGGGGAGCCATAGGTGAAGGCATACCTTGGCCAATATTTGATGTCCCACCATGGTATCCAAGATTGTTCACAAGATATTCTTTCATGGAATCCATCTGCCGTTTTATTTCAAGAATAAAATCATCTTTTTTCTTTATCTCCTCTTCTTTATCCTTTATCTCCTGTCGCAATGCTCGATACGATGAACTGGGATATGATGACTCCACCGAGTAGGAATGTGATGAAGAACTTGTACTAACTATAGATTTTGGCATACGAGGTGCACCATATACCCTACCCTTTGTAACTCCTCCTGAAGCCACACACCAAGCTGCTTCATCAAATGAAGGATGATTTTCCCGATTAGTTCCATACTTTGAAATCATCTCCATTTTATAATTTTCCTACAAATAAAATACATGCAACAATAAATTCATTTGAATGTTAAATAATACTTAAGTTATATTAAGAAATAATCAAATAAAAATACATACAACCACTTTTTTAGACTTGTTGTCGATGAAGCTACCAGACTGCTTAGTACTCTGATGCAAAGCTGAAAAGACATCATCCCATGGAGGTTCTTTTCCACCAGCTTCCTCTTGCTTTCAAGATTAATAAATATTATAAAAGATAAATATATAAAATTTAATTCATTATCTTAAGCATAATAAAAAAAAATCCCTACCATATTAGCTCGATATGATGCAAATGACACTGTTCCTCCAGAATGAGTGCTTATTTTACCATCTGTTTTGGTTAATCGATTCCTCCTAGCAGATTCAGACCTCCTTTGAAATTCAGGGGTGGACCAAACATCTTTGATCATTTGATTCTAGTCATCATTGTTTATCTAAGCAGGACCTTTATCAAGGCAATCTATAATATTTGTAGTGTTTTCTTTTGACATGGCTTTCTTGCGAGCTCGTGTCAATTGTTGATTCAAAGCTATCCTAGCCTTATCTTCCCAAATATTACGAACAATCGACTCATCTTCCTCAGGAAAGAAATATTTTTTCTACCAAATAATATATATACCAAGTAAAAAGAGTGCACAAAATTTCAAATTATATAAATAATTAATCATATTGTGTTATCTTGTTCCGAATTTGCAAGATGATGTAATAACTAAAGAAATTAAATGATATTAAAGAGTAAACAAGAAATAAGAACAAATTAGAACACAAATCAGTACTTGCTATTCAGTTAATAATTTATGGTTACAAATAACAAGACAATTACCAGCACACTTCTATAGCTATTCAGTTCATAATTTTCATAATACTATATTAAAGTGATCAAAATTGAAAAGAATATGGCAATTAGTGTTGGTTCTTACCTTAAACTCTTTAAAGAGTTCATCCCTGCACATTGAATCTACTTTTTCCCAAGAGTGCCATGCTCCCTTAAAATTGAACCTCAAAATATCTCCGATTGCACGTCCACACGATGCGTTGTTGAACCTGAAAATATATAATAACAAACTTATAGTAAACAAATAATTTCACAATAATAAGTAATTTTTTTCATACCTGAAAATATAACCTTAATAAGTTAGCTTTTAAAAGTTTAAACTTACTCTGTTGTTCCATACAAACAAAGCTCTTTTTTTCTTGTAATTGGATCTATTGGTGTGTCAAAACCCTTCCTTTTAACATTTTGATCATAATTGTATGGAGAAGATGTTGAACCGTGGTTTGATGGCACACCATCTGGATCCTCATCACATACACCTCTCTCATTACTATCGTCTCCCTCATCTTCATCTCTAATGTTCACATCATCATCATCACCATCAACTCTCCCATAACTCCTATATGAATAAGGTGTCCTCCATAAACAAGTTGGTTATCTCGAGGGAAACCTCCTTGAGTTTGAAGCAAATCTTGGAAGTGAAAGCCCTCACAATATTGATATGCTTCAACCCTCCCATAATCATGTTGAGGAGGATGTGTACTCCTCAAAGTAGGTATATAATACTCATTTGCGTTTTGATACACAGGTTGATGAAATGTGGATCCTTTGTTATTATGCCTTGATGTAGTTTGAAATGATTTGGATGAAGTGGACTTGTCACTCCTTGAAGTGGACCTATCACTCCTAGAATCTAATATGGATCCTCGTCGAGGCATGCTAAAAACCAGAAAAAACATATACATTATCATATGAATATATACAGCATAACAATAAATTAGCTCATAGTTAAACTATCAGGAACAAAAAATTCACAGATATTTTCCCAAGACTGCCATAACTAGAATGAAAAAAAAACTCTTAAATCTCATTTGTTTTCCAATTCATTACAAACAATATCCAGTTTATGATGTTCAAAATCAGTATGGATTGTCCACTTAATAGCCATAACTTCAAAAAATATTATACTTCAAATAAAATAATTACTGTAACAACAACAAATATATAAATAACATCAAGACCATTTCATTAAGCATTCCTTGCAATAATAAAAATCAGCCATGAAGTTTATATTGTCAAAAGCCAATTAACACAAACAATAATAAAAATCTAAATCTAAATAATTCATTAAGCAGAAATCAAAATTATGAGTATGCTTACCTTAATGTTTGTTCCTATAAATCAAAACATTGAGTAGGAAGAACCCTTTCATTCATGCTCCAGCATCTATCAGCAAGAAGACAAATCACAAAATAAACTATAACTTCAGAATCACAATTTAAAGATTGATACTTGAAAGGTTAGAAATGGTTTCAAAGGTCAATGAAAATGATATATGTAATGTCATCCATAACACACACTTCAATAAAACAATAAAGAAAAAACATTGAAAGCCTAAACATTGTCAAATAATATGAAATCATCCATACATATAAAAAAAAATAATCCATTACATATACTACGAAATATAATTAACTTGTGCTACTCATTATTATCATCACTCCTAACCATGTCATCATCATCACACAAAACCATGTTTTCGTCGTCGTCGTCATCACCACCACCATAAGAATCATCCTCGTCACCATCGCCATCACCATCACCATCACCATCACCATCATCATCATCTTCTTGTTCTTCTTCTTCTTCATTGTTTCCCCAATTTATGTCAAGTTGAAGCAATTCATGTTGACCGATTTCTTCATAATAAGATGATTCAACAAGTATATTTTGATCATCAAGTGTTTGGGTAGGAAGGACTCGACATGGTTGATAAATCTCATCTGATTGATCAACATCAAATGATCTTACATTATTGGCATCTTCAATAAATTCACCCATGTCAACATTATAACGACTTCTAGCAGTTGTCTTAATAACCATCCACCATTCAGATGATTTATTACCAAGCGGATATGTATAGTAGACTTGTTGACATTGTTGTGCTAACACAAAATCTTCATTTCCGTGTAGTCGAGATGTATGCTTGATTTCAACCAAACCATTCGAACGATGCACTCTAATCCCTCGTTTTGTATCATACCAATTACATTTAAACATAAATAACTTGCACTTACTCCCCAAGTATTTGAGCCGAACAACTTCTTTAAGCATTCCATAATAATCACGTTCATTATCATCATAGCAACTTCCCTTCACACAAACTCCACTATTCATTGTCTTTTTAAAACGCCCATAACTTTGAGTGTGAAATTTAAAACCATTCACATAATACCCATTATAACATTTCACTAAAGTTGAAGGCCCCATAGCAAGTCCAAAGAGTTAATTTCCAATTCCGTTACATTGGTATTCCACCTAGCATAATAGTAAACTTCATAAGAAATAGTGATTTAAAAGAGATTAGTAATATTTTTAAAGTAACTAATTGACATAAAATATAAATACTTATGAATACTTACATTATTTTTTAACCAATTTGGAAAGATCTCTTCGCATAATTTTTCAATTTCAACATCACTCGCATATGGTTGTTGTGACTTTAGCTCTTGACGACATTGCCTAAAATTTTCAAATGTTAAAGTTAATAATAAATTATTATAAATTAAGTACAAAATAATATTTCATACTTACTCTAAATAAGGCTTAAGTTCTTGACGATTGAATATCACATAGTTATGCGCAATTTGCATTTCAGCATGTGACAACTGTCTTCTATAAAATCTTTTCGATAATTTTTTCCCTGGATAGGAAAAAATAAAGAGACATCCATCTACAATGTTAAGGCCACCATCATCATTCCGTGGAACTCGATTCCAAATTGTTTGCACGTCATCACCAAAATAATGAGATGCAAAATTGGTGATTTCATCAATCAAGTATGCTTCACATATGGAACCCTCAACTTTAGCTTTATTGGTCACTTTCTTCTTCAAATAAAACATATACCTATATCATTTCTTAATATTAGTTTATTTTTTAAAATAAAAAGGGAATAAAATTAACATGGTATGAAAACATACCGTTCAAATGGATACATCCATCGATATTGAACTGGTCCACCAACTTTTGCCTCGTAAGGTAGATGTATCGTCAAGTGTTCCATGGAGTCAAAGAAGGATGGAGGAAAAATCCTTTCAAGTTTGCAAATTATTTCAATTATATTCATCTGCATTAACTCTATGTGCTGGGCATTTAAATTTGTTGTACAAATATCTCAAAAAAATACAGACAGTTCAGTTAATGCCTCCCACAGTGGCCTAGGTAAGTAAGGTCGGAAAGCAGTTGGAAGAAGTCTTTGAATGAAGACATGACAATCATGACTCTTCATCCCCGAAACCTTACATTGTGCCTCTTTCACACATCGTGAAATGCTTGAAGCATAACCATCAGGAAATGATAATTCCTTCATCCATGACAAAACTTCTTATTGTTGTTGTGTAGACAATAAGTGCCTTTAGGTTTGTAAACCAGACCACTCATATCTTGTTGCAAATGCAAATTTGGCTTCTTACAATACAATTGAATATCCAACCTAGCCTTTAAATTGTCCTTGCTTCTAGTAGGACAATCCATTACTGTATAAAAAATATTGTCAAAGACATTTTTCTCAATATGCATGACATCAAGATTATGACGAATCAAATTTGTATGCCAATATGGAAGCTCCCAGAAAATGCTCTTCTTCACCCAATTGTGTTTAACACCAAAGCCAGAAATTTTATCATTACATGATGAACTTCCATTATGTCCCTCAATATACTTGGACACTTCGTTTAACATTTCCAAACCAGATGGACGAGGTAAAGGAGGGAGCCTTTCAATTACTCCTTTCAAAAACTTATCAGATTGACATCTATATGGGTGGTTCATGGGTAGGAATCGTCGATGACAATAAAAAAATATAGTTTTCCCTCCATTTTTTAATCTAAAAGCCTTGCTATGCTCCATACAATAAGGACAAGACAGATTTCCATGAGTACTCCACCCCGATAACATGCCATATGCTGGAAAGTCACTAATGGTCCACATTAAAGCTGCCCTTAATTGGAAATTTTCCTTTCTGTATACATCATATGTTTCAACACCAACAGACCACAAATTCTTTAACTCATCAATAAAAGGTCTTAGGAAAACATCAAGCTTTTTCCCCGGATTCTTTGGCCCAAGAATCATCATTGTCAAAAACATGAATGGTCTAGTCATGCACTTCCACGGAGGCAAATTATAAACAGTAACAATTACTGGCCAACAAGAGTATGTATTCGAAGACATGTCAAATGGACAAAACCCATCAGTGCATAACCCTAACCGAACATTTCTCGGATATGATGCAAAGCTTAAGTGGACACGATTAAACTCCTTCCATGCCTCCCCATCAGATGGGTGCACCATAACCCCATTATCTGACGTATGAAAATGATGCCATGTCATATCTTTGGCATGATATGGAGACATGAACAGTCTCTGAAGCCTTGGTGTCAAGGGAAAGTATCGGAGTTGCTTCACTGCCTTATTGGAACCTTTACTAGTTGGATTTCTAGGTTTGTATCGTGAACTTCCACAAAAATCACAATTTATTTTCATAGCATCTACTCCATAGTATAGCATACAGTAATTAGGACACACATCATATTTCTCATAACCAAGTCCAAGTGGCCGCATAAATTTCTTGGCATCATAAAAATTGGATACCAAATTTTCATCATTAGGCATGCAACTTTTTGTAAAATCAATAAACTTGTTGAAGGCAGTCTGAGTCAAATTTAAAGTTGAATTCATATTAAGCAATTATACACAAGCAGATAATTTGGATTGCTTGGTACACCCATCCCACAAAGGCTCCTCCGCAGCTTTCAAAAGCTGAAAAAATTTAGTTGCCTCCGGATTTGGAAGTTCCTCTGCTACCTCAGGACTAGACACATTATCATTATAATATGCATCACCAACCCCCATTGCATTCATGACCAGATTCCTATATGGATTTTCTAGACAAACATCATTCACAACATGACTAATTTCAACCGATGAAGGTCCAGCCAATATTGGTTGTGCGACATAAGGCTCCCCATGTACAGTCCAATTTTCATAACAAGGTAAAAAACCTTTTGTCAATAGATGCTTACAAACATCATCTTCCTTTAAAAACTTTTGATTTTTGCACCTCACACAAGGACATCTAATTTTCCCCCCAGATATATTTTTATCAATTGAAAAGGCAAAATTGATAAATCTTCTAACACCTGTAATGTATTCAGGACGAAGACGACCATCCATAAGATGACGATACATCCACGATCGATCATCCATGTTAATCTAATTAACATGATAACACCAATAAGTATTTTTATAAATAAACATACTTCTTTAACTACTAGTACTTAAACAATCATTTAAAATAAAATATGTACCACATAGCTATATGTAATTGGTATTTTATAAACATTTTCTTTTAGGGTAAGCTAGAAGATGGACAAGAAATTGCTATGAAGAGGCTGTCAAGGAGTTCTAGACAAGGATTAAATGAGTTCAAAAATTTATTTGAAATATAAGAATTCTAATAGGTTATTAATTGAATCCAAATTTAAACAATATTGTTATTTATCCATTTCCTTTTTAATTATTGGAGTAAACTATTAATTTAATTTAATTTAATTTAATTTCAGATTTTTTTAATATATAAACACTATAATATTATATTTTAATTAGAGAAATATGATTTTAACATGGTGATTTTACTTAATGTCTTGTTTTGTGGGTAAAAAAATGCAGTATTTATTTGAAATATTTTAAGCATTTAAATTGAATTCAATTACATGATTCAAAAATTTATTTGAAATATATGAATTCTAATAGGTTATTAATTGAATCCAAAATTAAACAATATTGTTATTTATCCATTTCCTTTTTAATTATTGGAGTAAACTATTAATTTAATTTAATTTAATTTAATTTGATTTCAGATTTTTTTAATATATAAACATTATAATATTATATTTTAATTAGAGAAATATGATTTTAACATGGTGATTTTACTTAATGGCTTGTTTTGTGGGTAAAAAAATGCAGTATTTATTTGAAATATTTTAAGCATTTAAATTGAATTCAATTACATGATTCAAAAATTTATTTGAAATATATGAATTCTAATAGGTTATTAATTGAATCCAAATTTAAACAATATTGTTATTTATCCATTTCCTTTTTAATTATTGGAGTAAACTATTAATTTAATTTAATTTAATTTAATTTAATTTAATTTCAGATTTTTTTAATATATAAACACTATAATATTATATTTTAATTACAATGGTTTTGCCGCTAAAAAATACAGTTCATAAGTTTCAAAAAGCATTAATTATTATTTGTATGGACAACCCATTAATCAGCCTTAAAAATAATTAAATTTGGTTTAAACATGAAAGGGCTTTTTTCGAACTACCCACCCAAAGTTCTAAACTGCCTTGTCATTGATTTATATTATCTAACCAAATAATCAAAATGGGATTTGGGCCTCTAAATGCCTTCATGGTTTTGAAATTAAATAAAGAAGACCGAGGCTTATTCTTATTCTTCTTAAGAGGAAAATTACCAAAAACATGAACTTCAGGAAGCAATATGTAAAAGCAGAAATAAAAAGGACAGTACTATGCCCAGAAAAGTTAATTGAATATAATCCCAACATCATGTTCACATAAACCTCCAAAACTAGGATCTACAAGGAAAATAAATTTAATTATGAATAATCTTATCCCAATGAAAAGCAGAGTTCCAATTAATTGAAAAGATTACAATAGGCATGCCCAGCAGACAAATTAAGCATAATTTAATTAAGCAACCATAAAAAAATGGAGCAAAATAGACTTACCTAAGCCCCAATAATCAATGGCCCAAGGTGGAGATTTCCTTGTTGCAACCCAATCAGACTTAGCCAACTCTATTGATTTATATTGTGATCCAATAAGCCATTCAAATTGCTGGAAAAATAAAAAACATAAACAGTATGTTAAACCCATCCAGCTATATCAATTGCTAGTCTTTAAAACAAATATAAGTTAAACTATGAAAAACAGAAAGAATATCCAAGTTAAAGTACTATTTAGTTTTTATATTTTCATGGCAATTGTCTTCTCATAACAAGTTTTTTTCTTCTAAGATCTAACCTAAAAATTTTCAACCTTGAACAAGATTACAAAGTTATTTTGAAATTTCAAAATAACTAACATTTAATTTATAACAAGGAACCATGAACAGACCTCACCCACTTAGCAACACTATGAAAGATACGAGAATAAATTTCATCTCAGCATATATGGTTTAGTATTGTTAAAGACCACATCATTTCTTGCTAACCAAATAGACCCTAAATTAGCATCTCACCACACTCTAAGACCTCCACTCCTGAAAGAGCACATCAATAAAGCATAGAACTACCCAAGAAACACCCACCAGCATATAATGTTAGAATTTTTTTTATTTAAAAAAAATGGTTAAAAGAGCATATTTCAGAACAGATTTGAAGTGAGTTTCATATGAAAATTACTTTTCAATATAAATCTTTTAATATGAAATATTATATCTTATGGTTTTCAAAAACATAATGACTAACTTATAAAATCATAAAAAATACATAGACTAAATTATAATTTACTCTAATTATTATCTCTTAAAACCTATAACTTAATAGGAATCTATATGGTTAGGACATAATTTTTCTACAAAACCGAGCCTTTGCATAAAATGAAATTCCAATGAGATGCTTTTAGTTCAAAGAGCAGAACAACAAGGTACAAAAAGCATAGCATAAATAACTTAGCTATAAATAAACCTAGCTAACCAAAAGTCAGATCAATAGAAAATCAGTACAGGACCAAGAATTCACAGCAAGGAACTACTGACTTCCCAGCAACAATCAAAATAAATTTGTAGTTAATTGATATATTATTTAGTCATCTCCAGGTTTCATTTTAGTCTTATAATTTCCATCTAAAAAGAAACTTAATATCAGATTTAATGAAAGAAAATCATTCAATCAATTTTTTTATATACAAACTAGAATTGAATAAGGAAAGGAAAAAAATAATCATATGCCCTGAAAAGTTAATTGAATATAACCAATATACAAACTGGAATTGAATAAGGAAATAAAAAAAAAACAGTCCTATGCCCTGAAAATTTAAATATGCATATTTAAATTTTGATACAAGAGAATCAATACACACCACTTAATCCCATCTTTGGTAGCTATTGCAATATCTTAATTTTGTTTGCTGAAAATAGGAACTCCATGAACCCTCCTGCTCCCATAGCTATGTGGAATAGTCTTGAGAAGTTGGTGTGCTGCCTTGACCTGTGAGAGCATAAATCAGATAAACAGAATTATGAATCTATCACAATAAATACAACTTTGTGAATACAATGTGGTCTGAACAAATGGTACCTGCTTTTAATTTCGAACAAACTGAAATAGTTGAGGTTTCTCCTGCATAACACAACAAAATAAAAGGTGGATTATTCCAGAAAATGATATGATATTAGAAATATGAATAGGATCGCAAAATTTGAATTTTGTCAAGGAAAAGAAGTGCGTATAAGTTTTGCATCTAAAACTAATAATTGCATATTTTGAAAAAATATCTACACGAATCAGCAACCACCACATCCTAGTAAGTTGGATTGGCTGTGACTAAAAGGCAGCACTAAAACTTTGCAAGCATGCTTAATCAAATCACAGCAAGAAAAAAAGAAACACTTGGACTGCTACAGAAGAAGAAAATGCATCACAGGTTAACCAGTTGCTAGACTCTCTAAATTTTAACAACATCCATACGCTGCTGTAACACTTAAAAATTATAGAAGTAGAGCATTACAAGGTAAAAAGTTGAAGCAACAGGGTAGCAAGTTATAACAGCATGAAACATCTCAGTGAAAGTGAAGAAATTGAACTGATGCATAATTTCCATCGATCACTCTCTTCTAGACACATGAATTACTAGCATTACTCCAGTAGCCTAAAGCCATTCAATTTATGAACCATAACCCTAAAAATTAAATTGGGGGTTTTGATAAATTTTCAATTAAACATGCATAATTAGGTTATAGATCATGGTAAAAACATTTTATAAACCCTTATATTATCGAATTAATAGCCTAAAACCAATATTCAAAGTATCGAAAAAAAAAATGTTACCTGTGTTCTTGAGTTACAGGTGACCGAGATGGATCTACAGGACAGAAAAAAACCTGACATTGGGAAAGTTAGGTGAAAATTTTTTAGTGTAAGTTAAATTGCAACAAAGAAAAACAAAAACCCTAAATTAATTACCTGAACTATTGAAGAAGAGCGTGAAAAACCCAACCCGTTTACAAGGAGAAGGGGTAAATCAGCATGTTCGATGGTGATAATGATGGGTCTGGTTCGATGTTGCCATGGGTTTGTGTTTTTGGTGGTTTACAGAGAAAGATTGAAACTATTCAGAAGAAGGAGAAGAAGATGAAGAAAAAAAATTAGGGGTGCTGAAGACACGAAGAAGATGAAATGTTTGGGATAAGGGAAAATCAAATCGATGAAGAGAGGGTGATTTTTCTACAGTTATGGATCGATATTATTAGGGACGAAGGAGACTGGAAGAGTGGAAGATCATTAATTTTCATTTGTTGGTTTTGTTAATTGGTCTCTGTTTGCATTTTGGTGTGGGGGGAGAGTACTGGTGCAGATTTACCAAAGCCAGCAAAAAATAAACGGCTGAGATTTTATCCCAGTAAGTGTAATCAACGATGTTCGTAATTTTGGTTTTATATTAAAATTTAAATAATTATTTTTTCAATTAGCAACGGAAAATCCGTTGCTAAATTCAACGTAAATTTTGCAACGGATTTTCCATTGCTAATATTAAAAAAATAATATATGTGTAATCCGTTGCAAATCTGTTACTGAATTTAGCAACGGAATTATCCGTTGCTAAATTCAGATGCTAATGGCCCTTGTTTTTAGTAGTGTTTGAATTAAGAATAAAATAATTAAGATTACTAATTTGAAATGATATAATTGAATTTAATTCTATGATTTAATATTTTGTTTTGAATATATGATTTTCGTGAAGCAAGAAAAAAAATACAATTTTATTCCAAACAAAATTACAAGAAACTAGTCACGTAGTAATATGTTCCATCTTGTATTCAGGAGGCAAAAAACGAAAAAGACAAAAAGGGTAGACTAGCCTAGAGAGACATCTTTTTTCACAGAAAAATCAAAGCCACAGACAAGTTCTGTGTTTTTTTACAGGGCCCCCCGTGTCCATGAATGACAGCCACAGGTTTTCTGTCGAAGAATTCAACTACCTACCTACCAAGGGTCTCTTACACAAGAAAAATCATTTCCGGCGCCGCATTTTATACTTGCTCTCACGTCACCTGTGGATTTTCGTTCTTTCTTTTTTTCAAGTTTCAAGATATTTCATATCCTTCTCTGAAATCTAGTCGGAACCATGATTCCTAACTTCATCAAGGGACCTCTCTTTCTTTTGTCACAATCCACCGTCCTTTGAGTTCTTTCGGTGCCTACTAAATGAGCCTCACGGACGGCTCTGCTGCGTGGGCATTGCTCTCTCAATATTTTTCATATCCTTGTGAACTGAAAGCTAATCAGAACCATGATGAGTATCTTCAAGAGACCTCTCTTTCTTGTGTCAAAATACACCATAGTTTTGTTTCTGATCCTTGCTGCCGGTGTTACTCTTGTGATTGCAACCTCCAAGCAACCAAAATTCCGAGCAAGCAGCATGTATTCTTCACAAAGTAATAGTCCCGTTCAGCCATCAGGACCTAATCCTTGCAGTTTCCTGCCTGGATCGGGCCACTGCAAACCTCCCAAGTGATTCATGTTTCATGCATAATATTGTCCACTCGCGGTACGTTTTTTAAGGAAAAGAATGCAATTTTTTTTTTGTTTTTACTTTTTGATAATTCTCTTCTTTCAAATCTTGCGATTTGTGGTTGTATCATGTTAAATGGTTATGTTTTTACGACATTAATATTTTTCTTTATAGAGAAACTGTAGAATATACAGAAAAAGATATGTTTCTTTCATAGAAATACTACTCTCCCTTCCTTCTTGTACCTCCTATCAATATAGACTATATTTGAGTTTTGTTTTATAATTATTTCTTTCTCTTAATTTCTGACAATCTTGTGATCTCTCTGGATCTAGACTGACCATGTTTTTTCTCTTTCGCTTACATATAAATTTCAGGATATATATCATGTCGATGATGGAAGTGGAAATCACGAGCACAAGTGGGCAATAGAGAGTACTGGCAAGGAGAGTTGATATAATGAATCCTTCTGTATGCAAATTAATGATCATTAATAAATATTTCTTTCCCTAATTGGTGTTGGTTTGTTCATCTTGGATGCTAACGATGCAAATATCATATTGAGTGTTGAATTAACCAGGATGTTTATTGAAATATTGGATCCTCACATATGCTGCTGAAGGAATTTTTTATTTTTAAATTAAAAATGAATGAGTAGTAGTACACGTCGAAAGTTTACGGCACATGCACCGTGTTG
The DNA here is from genome assembly GCF_000002775.5 of Populus trichocarpa. NCBI lineage: Eukaryota > Viridiplantae > Streptophyta > Magnoliopsida > Malpighiales > Salicaceae > Populus > Populus trichocarpa. The sequence goes on along the minus strand of NC_037287.2, from coordinate 7,957,550 downwards.
ACTGTTGAGGTCTTTGATAGCTCGGGAGTATATGAGATCGATGGTGATAAAAGTGCCATGCGTCCTGATTTTCATACAGGGAAAGTCCGGGTATGTCTATCTATTATCTGGGTTTAGAAATAAGAAACAAGCACAGTAAAAACCTTTTGATTTGACATGATCATCCTCACCACTTAGGATCATTATGATATAGTACATGCATGAGATTGCATTCTAATTAAAACAAACCATTATTTGATTTTGGAAGGAAAAAAAACTGAAAGCAAAACAACAGGACTGCATACTTGGTTGTCATGGACGAAGAGAAAAGGAAGAACACAGCTCTACCAATTACATAAACCTCTGGCTTAATTATTATTAAATCCAAAGAGAAGATGTTTCAGGGAAGAAAGTTAGTAAAATACCTTCCACCATGTCACAACGGTGTCGAGATGTATGTATTAATTTACATTTAACCAAGCATAAAAAATACTGAAGAAACAAACATGGGGAGAGAGTGGGCAATGGCTGACTATAGCGGCTGATGGAATTGGCGTGCCACCAAGTCCAGCCATTTCAATGTTAGACTATAAAACTCTATAAAAGAAGAGAGAGACCATGGGACACGAAAAAATTAATTTTCTTGCGTAGTTCATGATTTGCCAAAGCTCTACATCATTTCCTATCTCATACTCCAACACATTGTGGAAGTAATGACAGGTCAAAACATTTGCTTCCAAAACAAATGAGAAGATTGTCACTGCTAGATAATTGATAAATACAAATAAAAATATCGATGAAATTTTTCTGTCAGTAGTATATTGCAATAATATTTACTGACCGAATTTTTTTTTATTGTTGAATCCATCGATAAATACAAATAGAAATATTCTTATGGTATATACCGAGAGAATCGCAGTGGGAAAAGAAGAAATAAAAAAAAGACAAGCAATACGATGACGTGTAAGTTCTACATACGACGTTACTGACAAAATTATTTCGATGGTAAAATTCATCCATGAATATCTTAACGAAAAACTTTCGTCGATATATACCAACGACATTACGGAGGTTATTACAAAGGACTCAAGAAGGAAAATCATATGATGACATGATATTTCTACCGACAGAGTTACCATTAGAATAATTATGTCGGTAATATTTAATTTATGACCTAGCACTCGACTCTCCTCCCCCTCCCCTCATTTCTACTTCTTCCTTGTCCATTTTTTTCTACAACAAACAACCACCCCCCCTAAATCTCAACACAACTCAACTTCCACGAACGCGACTAGTTTTTTTTTTTTTTAATCTTTTGAAAGATTCTAATGAATCATTATAGGATGGTTGCACAAATCACAGTAAATTATCGGTCGGTTGCATAAGTATTTATCATTAAGTCAGATTATAGGTTGAGTAAGGCCGGTCATGAGAGAATTCTCGAATGAATGAGAAACATTTTATCTGAAGGGAACATGCTGAAAGAGAAATTATAGGCTGCTAAGTCTATGATGAAACCCCTTGGTCTAGAATACCAGAAAATTGACATGTGTCCAAACTTCTGCATGCTATACTGCCTTGAAAATGTAAAGATGACCAAGTGCAGGACGTGTGGGCATTCTCGTTATAAACCTAGAACTAGCAGGGGAAGGACTCTTGTCAAACATAAAAAAAATTAGATACTTCCCAATCATACCTAGACTGCAAAGGTTATTCATGTCACCTAAGACTGACAACATTTTTATCTTACAGATTACAACTCTTGGATATGAGCCAAGCCCGGGGAAGCTTTTTGTGAAAATGCACGGGCGAAGTGATGACCGTAAAAAAAGGGTGCAACAATTCGTGGATAGCCAAGCTCAACACTTTATGATATATTGGTTTTCAACCATTTTTTTCTTAAGTTATTATTTACTTGAATTTGATGAATTTATTTTTCATTTTCAGGAGACATATAATAGCTGGTTGAATGAGAGATATGAGGATAATCCTTCGACCCACCCGGATATTGATCCAGATTTATGTTTGGAGGTAGGATGTATCCGGTGGACCCGATAGAAATTGGATGTATGGACTCTTTAACACTACGACTAAGAACTTGTAGAAGACTTGTAGTGTTTCAATTATTGGATGCTCGCAATTAATCTTGAGCACTCAATCTCCAAAGTTCATAACCTTGTTATATCAAAGAGTATAAGAATGTACGAATCATCTCATTGAAAAATATGAACAACTCTTTACGGATTATGAAGAACTCCACTGAATGGTAATGGATATAAGATCATAGATGAGTGGTACATGTGCACCCCATTATTGGCCCCACGGTCCTAGGAACGACCAGCCTCCTCCTTCTCCTCTAGCGCAGCTTCTATTCTAGTTTCATTGTATTTGAACGTATAAATTTGTAATAAATATTTGATTTTTATATTAAGATAATTGATTTTTAAATATTTTAATTTTATATTAATTTATTTTTTAATTATTTTCTATTTCTGTTTGATAGATATTTTTTTAAAAAATATATTTTTAAATTATTACTGACGGGGTTACAGACGGACTTATTCCGTTAGTATATTCTAGAGAGATGGAAAAGAATTACAAAAAATATCAATGCTACTGTTAAGTCAGTGACAAAATCAGTCCGTCGGTATATTCTAGAGAGTTGAAGAAGAATTATTGTAAATGCCACTACAACTCACTGATGGAATTACATACGGTTCTCTTGTCGCCGATATGCTAAATAGTACTAGGGCATTACCGACGAACTGAAGCGGGTAATTATTTTCTGGCACGCATGGTCCTTTTATAAAGCCAGCGGTAAATTTATTCAATTTACCAACAAACTAGAATTTACCGATGATTGTTTTTCTGACAAACATTCTCAGTCCGTGATTTTATCGATAAAATAATCATAGATGGAATGTTAGTATAAATACCGACAGAAAAAATATTTTTCATCCATAATTCCGTCAATAAAATAATCACAAATGGAATGTTAGTGTAAATACCGACAAAACATTTTGTCAGTAAACTATTAAATCTGATAGTGTTTGTATAAGGTTGTCATTCTCTACATCACTACATTATGAACTTGAAATTTAGCAATGGATTATATCAAGTCAACAAAAGCAATAATATGGAGACAAACTCCCTTTCCTCCTTCCAAAATAACTTCGGAAGTGTGAATAACAATTTCCCACAACATCAAGATCATCTAGATTGAAGTTTTAGTTTTTTCCCAATGCCAAGTACAAAACCAAAAAAAAAAATAGAGGGAAATGTAATTATCACTCAAATTCTTGCTAAACATTCAAATTCAAGGATTCTTACAAGGTTATATTGCAAAGACTGCAAAATGCAATAGAATTATGACAAAGTGCAGAATGGGGTGATTTATAATCAGTGATAACCAAGGCATTGCACTTTATCTAGCAATGCATCCATTGAGAGCCCTTCTTTTCATTTTGTATGCTTTTTTTAGCTAGATGGACTAGCACCCTTCAGCCTTTTGTGATATACTAAGAGAACAAAAATCATCTTTGAGATATAAGAACCCTAATGAATTCAACAAGAACTACAAAATCATATTGGCACATCATGTGCCCTTACTAAAATGGGCAAACTATATTAGATAAATATCTCCTCAAGACAGTTATCCCAATTCTATCCTGATTCCTAAACATTATTCCATATTGCTTGCTATCATGTCCCAACATCATTAAAGATATTCTCCTTTGTTAATGCATTACTTTTTTGGACCAAGGGACATTGGTTTCTCTAGAATATAGAAAAGAGCATTAGTTTGATCATCACTATAAATTACACCAGCAACTTCTGCGGTGGTCCAAGAATACTTGTTATCACCAGTAAAGAAAACAAGACATGTTTGTTAATGTACATGACTATCAAATACAGTTCTTCTCTATACAATGATTAAAACTAAGGGAGATTCTTTTGATATATATAAGGATTACAATGCCTGATGAAGAATATCAACCCACCTTTAATGATATGTAGGGTTTCCTAAACTTGTCAGGGATGGCCAGGAATCCATCCAATAAAGTTCATGGACACTATTTCTTGGTAGTTTGAAACTTTAGAATTGAGATTGACATTACTTGCATAATTGTCACTAATTTCATCTCCACAGTCCGTAGACAATTACAGAAAGCAACTTATAGAATTGAAAGGAAAACTTACTAGTGAGAATTCGTTTTTTTTATCCCCGAATCGATTACTCCAGCACCACTTCAATTACTAGAACCAAAGTGATATTCCACAGTACGAACGTCTTTATAAATCTTGTCAAAGTAATACAAAGAGTCCAAGATGGGAGAAGAGAGAACTATTATTCAACAAATGAAAAACTAAACCTTTTCATATGGGTTATGTCCCTTTATATATAATTAGAGGAATCGGTTACTTCTTTTAGTACCTCCTCTAAAAACTTCGATCAGGTCCATCCATCATATGGGTTATATCCCAGACTTGATTAGTTTTTATCGACTCCATTTCTTCTTCCATAACTTTAATCCATTCTCTTGCTTTAAAACTAGATAGATCATGACAAAATGTTTTAGGCTCTTCAGCATCTTATAGAGCAATCATAAACGCTTCCCCTCAATCTCAAATTGATGACGAGGAATTGGTTCATGAATGCTTCTTCAAGGTTGAGATTGCTCATGATCTTGCTTCATGAAAGTAAGAATAGACACAAGATCACTCCCACTATTTCTAGAAGGATTAAAAGTTTCTTCTAAGTCCTCTACTAAATGGCTTGTAGCTCCATAATCTAGATTTTTTATTTTATATAATTGAAAATCTTTTTCAACCTCACCTGTCATTGGAAAAACCTTTTCTAAGAATATAACATCATGCGATTCAATCTCCGTCACTTTTTCATTAGCCTTTTCACCGGTAAATACAAATCCTTTGGAATGTTCAGAATATCTTATAAAGATACATTTCTTCCCCCTAGGACCAAGTTTCCCATATTCATTAGAAGTATTGTGAATATAAGCTGCACACCTCCATGGATGGAAATAACCTAGATTAGGTTTGATGTTATTCCATAGTTCATATAGGGTGGATGAGACATATTTAGAGGGCACACGATTAAGTATGTAAGCAGCAGTTAACAATGTATCTCCCCAAAAGGAAATTGGTAAGTTAACTTGCGTCATCATTGACCTAACCATGTCAAATAAGGTTTTATTCCTCCTTTCTGCTACACCATTTTGTTGTGGAGTATAAGGAATAATTAGTTGTCTCGTTATATCATTTCATCACAAAATTTTTTAAATTATTCAAATAGGTATTCACGTCCTTGATTAATTCTTAAAGCTTTGATCTTGATGCATAGTTTATTCTCCACCAGATTGGTGTATTGAATGAAGCAATCCAATGCTTCAGACCTATTTGAAATCAAATAAACATGACCAAACCGTGTAAAATCATCTATAAATGTGATGAAATAATTTCCTTCATGTCTTGGCCTCACATTAATTGGGCCACAAATGTCTTAATGAATAAGTTGTAATGGACTACTAGCTCTTTTAGCTTTACCAAATGGTAATCTAGTTGCTTTTCCAGTAAGGCAATGCTCACAAACGAGCAATTCCTTTTTGGTAAGTGATTCTAAAATATCATCTCTTGCTAATCTATGTAATCGAGCTTGCCCAATGTGTCCTAATTTAGCTTGCCAAGTTATGATATTACTATCATTAATAGTGCTCGAATTTTGAACAACATAAATTGAAGCATAATAATTAATAGATACATTAATGGTGTCTAACACCATAAAACTATTTAATACAAAACCAAAACCATAAAAAATATTATCCAGATATATTTTTACACAACTACCAACAAACGCAATATTAAAGCCCGATTGGAGTAAAGCAAGAACAACACAAGATTTATCGAACTTCTAGAGCGTAGAGTATATTATGAAGATAAAGTGTGTGACCGCCCTGCAAATCCAGTTTGCAGGTACCGATTCCAAGCACAGCAACATAAGCTTTATTTCTCATGTATATGTATCTACTTCCCTTTGGAATTCAACAAAATTTCATAAAGGTTGTTCAATCCCTTGCTATGTGGTCAGTTGCTCCTGAGTCTACAATCTAGAAAGTAAAAAATTCAGCAAGCATTAAACAACTACTAAAGTATAAGTTAGAAGGATGATTGCAGTTAAACATTACCTTTGGCTTAGTGTAATCACAAGCAAAGTGACCAGGTTTACCACAATTGAAACAATTTATATTCTTGTCTTTCTTACCGTTGTGTTTCCCATGCTTGCGCTTATGTCCACTACTACTTGCTTTTATCCCTCTCTTGCCATATTTGGGACCCTTAGCCTTACCCTTTTTTATATTTAGAGTCATATGTTCCACGCATCTTAGTTTCAAATATAAAAGCCTCGTTTATAGGCTTCTTAGCGTAAAGTCGATCTTCTTCAAGCTCAACATGACGAGCAACATCATCAAATGTCTTAATGTTGTCATTGTGGGTAAGGTTAACATACATGTGTTTCCAATTGCTTGGCAAAGAACGAATAACTGCTTGGACTTGTTGTTCATCAGTCATCTCACGCCCAACACCCTTTAATTCACTGATTATGTTAGACATGACTGTAAGATGCTGCCTCATCATCTGATTTTGGCGCTTCTTATAACTATCAAATTTCAGGGTTAACTGACGAAGTCTAGTAGTAGAGGTTCCTCCATACTGAATCTTTATTGTGTCCCAACAGATTGAGCTGAAAGATGCCTTTCAAAACGCAGCATTATATCATTTCTCATGTTGCTCAACATTAAAATGCGAGTTACACAATCCTTGCGTTTATGGGTTTGATATGCTTCCATATCAAGCTTGTGTTGAGCAGTGTTTCCTTACTCAGGTTCAGTCATCGGTCGTGTGATTGTTTCCAGCATTTCTTACTCTTACAGGAGATACTCAATCTTACGATGCCAAACATCATAATTATTTTCACTTAGTTTGTGTCCATGGTTCAAATCAGCAATTATACTCTTAGATGCAGCCATATTAAGCGTTATTGACACCAATTACAAATATTAGTATCTAGTACAATTTAAATGACATATATTGTCACTCCATTCTAAATTAAACAAATAATAATCTAACACATACAATATAAATGAAAAGAATGTTAAACACTTAATCAATTTCCATTTGTATGGTCTAATTATTATGGAAAATTTAAATAAATGAAAAATTATAGTTATTAGTTTCAACTAATAACTCCTACTAATCAGGTTGTAAATATTATCATTTATATGCATATAATGTAATTAAAACTTAAATTATATAAAATATACAGTTCACAATAACAACCAATTATCTTAAAGAAAAACTAAAAAAAATACAATATTAAGAATAATAAATTTCAGAATTATTTTATATTATAGGTACATAAGTAGAGTCTCCAATTACGTTATCTACTTCATCAAAGTCATCTCCTTCAAGTTCATTATACTTAAACCATACAATGAATTTAGCAGCAGCATCCAAACGACCTGTGCTTCTTTTAGCGCGTCGTATACCCTTTTAGGCATACTAACGTTCCCTCTCAAGCAGCATTTCATTAGCGAGATTGTTGAAGTCTAAGGATTCCAGCCTATATTCCAACGATAGTCGCACCGACATCCATTCCTCATGCAGAGAATTGAAAACGATTAACATTTAATGTTCCATTTAGAATTCATAAACATCATTCATAGCTAGTCTACTCATCCAATGATACATATAATCAAGTGCTCTTAAATTTTGTGAACAGGATTGAAGGCATAACTCAATAAATGATCAATTTGCTATTGTCTATCCACTATAATAAAATATTTCAAAAGTACATAAATATTATACTTAATATTTAATTAAGGCATGTATCATCATTTATGTTAAAAAAAAATTAACATGGAAATTAAGCAACTTATTTTAACAATGAATAAATTGCACCACAATTAAACAATTTATATTAATAATAAATTAATATTAATTTCCTTATTTATTTTTTTATTTTTCAATTATTAATGACAGTTTCCATTACCAATTCACACGATTAATTGGTAATTGTTTTTTATTTTTTAATAAACACATAGCAATTATACAACTACCATTTATTTTGCAGAAGGTCTTTTCTAATTAATGATAGAAAAGATAAAATCATAACTAAATTACTTCATAAAATTTTGTAAATCCAAGATTCAATGGAAGTATTCTTTTAACATAAAATTTACATCTAACATTTATATAGTAACAGATCTACTGCATAAAAAAATATTAAAAACCATGGCTTTGATACCAATGTAAAATCAAAAAGAAAACTTGCTTGTGAGAATTCATTTTCTTATCTCCGAATCGATTACTTCAGTGTCACTTCAATTACTAGAATCAAATTCATATTCCACGGTTCAAACGTCTTTATAAATCTTGTCAAAGTAATATAGAGAGTCTAAGATGGGAGAAGAGAAAGACAAAAATATTATTCAATAAATGAAAAACTAAATCTTTTCATATGAGTTATATCCCTTTTATATATAATTAGAGGAAGTGGTTACTTTCTTTAGTAACTCCTCTAAAAACTTCGATCAGACCCATCCATTATGGGTGGACCATGCCTAACCCAATAACCAACACAACTTGTTTAAGAAAATGAAATCTTAAGCATTCCTAACCTTTCTCTATCCCTAAGCATTTGTCTTCTTTTAAAAGACAACATTTTAGTGAAACATTAACCAATCCATTAAAGCTCGTTGGTTAAATATGATTTTCCAATATGAATGTTCTGCTAATATGACATATCCTACTGATGGGTAATTCAGTAAGGCGAAGAAAGTTCATAAGCGCATTTCTAAATGGACAATCACCATGAGATGAACATAAATAAAGAGGAGCACAAACACCTTGGGCTGGTGGGAGTAAATTTTCCTTCACCACAACTAGTCAAAAACAATACATGGGACCTTAGATGATCCAACAACAAAAGCTAATCAAGAAATTGAAAAGTGCATACTCCAGTGAGTGAACCTTAGATGATCCATCAACAAAAACTATAAGGATAAGATTCAAGATAGAACACATCCACTGATACTTGTTATAGAAACTGTTTTAGCAACATGTGCAAACAGCATACCGACTAGCCCTGGCAAACACTGTGAAATAAATTCTTGTCGCACAAGAAATACTCAAGATTCGGGTAAAGAACATTTAAGATAGTTGAATTTAGAAAATATAAAACCCACAAGAGATGTACGATGTGATCATGCAACTGACTTGGCAGATATTAAGAATGAGAAAATATTCAACAGGACACTTATTAATTTCCACGAAACTCACAAACAGCCTGAACCCGTTTCATTTCAACCACATTGGTGGATCTTTATCATTCTTTCTATATACACCATAATTTCTCAGTGAATTTAAGGGGGGGAGTGGTGGCAATTGATGCAGTCACTGGATAAGAAGCTAGAGTAACATCATTAATTCACTTTTGTGTGGCCATCAAATAAAAAATAACATAATATTTTCGACAGAAATGTTATGAAAAGCAGTGATAACATACCCAGGTGGGCTTCGCTCATCACCATCAAAATCTTGGCCCTCCATTCACGTTTAGGCTGTGTTTGTTTCCCGGAAAGTGGTTTTCAAGAAACTACTTTTCAAATTTTCCTGTTTTTGTTTGTCATTAAGAAATTTGGTCAACGGAAAACACTTTCTGATCAACGAAAAATACTTTACAGTCAAAGGAAAATTTAGCTTGGTTTCCAGGAAAGTGTTTTCCTTTTATTTTGGACGGAAAACACTTTCCGGAAGTTGTGAAAAATTTAGAAATGTCATATTATTTGTTGATTATATCAAATTTGGTCCTCAAACTTTTGATTGCTATATGTATTTTGTTTTAAATATTTGTTTTTCAAATTCATCCATTAGAATTTAATTTTTATATTAATTTTGGTCCTCATTTTTATAATTGTTATTTTCTTTTCCCTTATCATTTTTTAATTGAAATTTTTTATCTATCAAATTTGATCCTCATTCTTTTGATTGTTTCTTATTTTATTTGAAATAATTTATGAAATGTTAATTATTATTATTTTAATTTCTTCATCTTTTAATTTTTTTATTTTTTAGATTTGATTTCTGTTATTTTGATTATTATTTATTTTATTTGAGATAATTTATAAAATTATATTTTTTTTTTCCAATTTCATTCTCATTCAAATTTTTAATTTGTAAGATTTGTTCCTTATTATTTTAATAAACTTGAAAAAAATAAAACATTAATAAATTATTTTTCAGCTCATTTTCCATCACATAACCAAACACTGGAAAATGTTTTCCAACTTATTTTCCATTACACTACCAAACATCAAAAAATAATTTACTTTTCCGAAATTCACTTTCCAAAAAAAACTACTTTCCAGCAAACAAACGGGGCCTTAGATTTCCCAAGGTTTCATTTTCTGCATAACTGATGTAGAAGATTCTCACTAGGATTACAATAGGTAATTGAATGTTGTAGTATTATTTATTAATCAATAAACATTAATATATATATACACACACATACGTGATATTTTATATTGTATTAAAAAAATCTAAATATTTTATAAATATATTTATATAATATAAATATATATTTCGACTTAGATTCGGATGGGTTTCAAGTCAGGTTTTGATAATATGTATATCCTATCTATTATTAATCAAGTCCAAAAATACTTATCCATTCAGGTCAGGTTAGGTTGGTATCGATCAGATTCTGATTAAATTTCCATCCCTAATTTTTACTCCCTTCTTTTTTATTCTCTCATCAATTTAACTTAAACTTTCACTTGAGAGACAATTAAATTAAGAAGTGGGTTTGAGAATGCAATAGCTTCTATTTTTAAATATTTTTTAAAAATATATTTATCTTAAAAAAATCAAATCAATATTTTTTAATATTTTAATATACTGATATAAAAAAATAAAAAAATCATATTAATACATTTTAAAGAAAAAATATTTTTAAAAACCTAACATTTTTAAAAACACCCACTAAAAAAACTCGGCGTCTTAAGCTTGAAGCCAAAGAAGAAACTTACATAAGCTGAGTCTCAATTAGACTATAGTGATAAGGGTCTATTTTAGACTTACATGGTAGAATAAGTTTCTATCTCTTAAAAAAATTAATTTGTTTTTTTTCTATTTTAAATTAAATTTTTAGTGTTTTTATATTGTTTTTATATGTTGATGGTAGAAATACATTTTAAAAAATAAAAATAAAATATTATTATGATGTATTTCTAAACAAAAAGTATTTCAAAAAATAATCATTACCAGAATACCAAGCAAGTTGTAATTAAAAGCTTACCCATGTTTTGCATGTTAAATTATTCGAAAATTGGTAAATTCCTTATTTAACTGCAATTAATTTCTCTTTTGTGATACCATTGGCTCGGGAAAGAAAATAAAAATAAAATAAAAAACAAATACCATTTATCCTTGAAACTCAGAAAATGGAGAAAACTAATCTTCATCCTAGTCTTTAGTCGTTTCCTCTAAATGATTTGTACGGAAGTGTCATCAATTAAATTATCTAAAATTATTCTTAACTTTGGATCAAGCATAACTTAGATCTTCAACTTTAATATTTTTTTTTTTAATAATTCGAGTCCCTCAAATTATTTTTTAGTAAAAGATAAATAAATAAAGTTTTTATTAATTTTGACCGTATATGATATTATAGTTTAAAAAATACATGTACGATAAAAATAAAAATAAATAAACAGAGACTCAACCTTCCTACAACACAAAGAAAAGCAGTCTACATAGTCATCAATGTAGCTTTCGGACATGTTTTTGAGTAATATTAAGGAATCAAATGATCTTCTTTTTTCTTTTCTTTTTTTTCCCTTTGTGCATTTTAAAGAATAGAAAGAATGCTAAGTGAGCTATCTAATAACCTAATGCCGTCTTTTTATCTTCCCTTAAGAGCTGCAATCCGAGCTGCCAATTCATCACAATCTGGGAGGTTGGGATGCACACGACCAGTCATTATATCCGGCTCTGCTGAAACAGCTCGACCAAGCCTTGTTGTTCCTGGTTCTCGCAGGCTTGATGTTCTGCCAGTTGGAAGAGTTAATTCGGATATTACACTTCTGAGCCTTGAGGTTTTAGCAGCATCATCACTTGCTTGGCTTGAAGGAGGAGGTTTTATACAAGGACTCGATTTGCTCGGTTCATGAGGTGAGTCTTTCTTACCGTAATGCATCAAAAGTCCATCCTTTACCTTTTCTTCTTCATCCCTTTCATCATCATCTGTTTTTAGGATTCTAGAACCTCGTCTAGGCTCTTCTTGCTTCATTGCACTTGATTTAGTCCTGGCAGACTCATCGCTTATACTGCCAACCCTTTCACGACCTGGCGGTGGCTTCAACGGTCTTTCAATACTGCCAAAATTTTCGTGTCCTGGTTGTGGCTTCAATGGTCTACTTCTGACTGATCTCGGTTTGGGCTTGGTTTCCTTGATCGAGTCATCTGGATGATTTGCTTCCTCTGCAGCAATTTTATCATTTGGTTGTAGGGTTTCTTCGATCTTGCTTTCTTTCTCAATTGTTGTTCTGCGGTAAGGGGGAGGAATAAATCTATAGGGAATGGGCTTCTTGCTATCTACTTCATCTTCTGAAACACTTCCTACTGAACTTGAACTAGCTAGTAGGCTATCTTGGTCAGTGCTGTCTCTCCTGCTGACTGAAAACACTTCATCTTCACTGCTGCTTTGCAGTTTGTATTTTTCATCACTGGCATTCTGTCTTCCTCGATAAGTGAAAATCCTTTCATCATCTCTTTCCTGGAAGGTATGCTCCCTCTTGTCATGTACTTTGTTGGCCAAGTCATGGCTGTCTCTTTTTGTGCAAGCATCATCCTTGTTCTTTACCCATTTGTATCCGTCATCATCATTCAAGCTAAAAGCGTCATCCTTGCTCTTCTTCGGCTCATATTCATCATTATGTTCATGCCTATGCTGGTCCTGCAAAAAAAAAAGGCCATGCTTGTTCTGATTATGAATCGGACAGCAGATCTTCAAATGATTTCAAGCAGTAAAGCATGTAATGTCCAAAAAGCATGCTTGGAAGGAAACTTGGTCGGAGACACAAGTGACAAGGCTACCTTAATTAGCAGAAAATATATTTTGACACTACATTTCCAAAATCTAGTCCATTTCCCTTTTCAGTATTGGCATATAATAACTGGGATAATCCAGGAAGCTTACTTGTTGAGGCGGAGGTGGTTTAAAGAGTTTCTGTTCCAAAGACTTTGAATTCCATTCTATGGAGAACTCTAGTGCTATGTCGTGCATTAATTGAAGCTTCATCTCTTCTGTGATAGACTTCGGCTTCAACATGTCAACAAACTGCACATCAGTAATCGGCCACATCAGTACAAAAACCAAGATGATCCCCATAAATAGGCCCGGGCCTATATGATTTATTAGTAAATAATGAAGATGAACTATCTGTTATGACCTCTTTATTAACTAATGCTTCAAGAGGAGGTCCATATCTATTAATGAATTCAGAACGAAGATCTCGCAGCTCTGGAAATTCAGAAAATCTTGCTGCAGCATATATTAGAGATTGCACAGCTTCTTTGCATTCCTCGGGGCATTCCCTGAATCAAAAAAGGAAAGTAGAAAGCACGTGTGAATGACATACTAAAAACAGTCGATTTGAAAATGCGAACTGAGAGCATGAAAGGTACTGAAAGCCAAAGATTTAGAAACAAGTCAGCTTGAGGTCTCACAATACTATCATAATAGCATACGACAAACTAATTCTCCTAATTAATCCAATGGTTATCTTGAGGGCACAAAACTAAAGTTCCTTTTTGTTTTAATTTTCTGTTGCTACAACTAGTATTTTCACTGATATTGCCTTTTCCAGAGGCCAGTTCCCAAAAAAATTAGCTCCTGCCACCCCCAGTAACCTGTGTCTACTGGTAACAAAATTCATAGAAACTGGTAAAAGATTTCATAGATACTGGCAAAAAATTAGAAGTCTTCGAGGTTTTGATAGATATCAGGTAGGAAGCATTAGCTCTGCGGCAAACAGGTTTGATCAGTTTCACGGAGCTTCACTTTTATAGGAAAAAGGAAACAGGTTAATTGAAAGTGCTTATGTTTGTCTTCCATATTCAATCAAGATCACGTAACATATATTTAAAGCATAATTTACGTGGTACATAGCACATATCATGTCGTAGCAGAAATTCGAGAAGTACTGGAAGCACTAGCATTAGTTGATTACAGCTACTACACATGGATTATTGACTCTTCCGGCCTGTGCTTTTCCTTACCATTCCTTGAAAACATTCTGTGTTGTTCTTCAATTATTATTATTTTTCGGTTAGATGACTGCATTAGTAATTTACATTCTCTCTAATTAATTGGCTGCATGTAATAAAGAATATGAGAGAGATGATGCAAGAAAAGAAAGAATTGATAAACAATAAAAAATAGGTAGTCAAAAGCATGTTGAATAGCAAAGCATACTTCTGTTTGTTCATAAGGGAAAGATTGCCCGAGATGCAATCACAGAGCTGCTCAATGAAATTGTAATAGATTATCATGTTTTGCTCAGCCAGAAGCCCTTCTGCCTGCACAATGAAAACAAACTGTTTACCATTTCAAGTCTCAACCAACGACTAAGAAGGTGCTTGTGGAATGGAAGGTATGAACAATACAAGAGCTGCATGTCATGTGAATCAAGGCAGCAATGACAGATTAGCTTAATAAACTAGAAAACGTCATGACAAATGTGCCGTATTAGTCCTGCAAGGATGCCATGTTTTCTCTACAGAAGCAAACAACAGAAAATAAACAGCTACGTATCTGCCAGATGACTGATATAAACAAAACAGATAAACCCATCAAGAAAGTGACTGGAAATGTGCAAATTAATGACACTAAAAACTCAGGCTACCGCATCATTAAAAACCCACGAAAAATCAATTTGACTCCAGCCGATTAATGTAAAAGAAATTGGGGAAAAAAGAAAAACCAACCCTGCAAAAAGCTTTGTAAGCATGATCAGTTCTGATGAGATCAGCCATATCATTCTTTAAGTACTTTATCACACTGTTCTTCTTCTTCTTTAATGCCTCAAGGCGTGTCTTTGTTATCTTTACAGATGTCTTGCTGCAGTAATCAAGAAAAACAAAAGAACCATCCAATATCAGTCAATGAAACAGAGCTCTATCAATAAAACAGAAAAGAATAAAAGATAAAAAAAATAATAATCAGGTCTTTAATATACCATTTTGTATAGAAGTTGGACCTTGTAAGGCAGTCAAACATTTTGATCTCTACAAGCCTTCAACAAATCACAAAAAAAAAAAAGGGAAGAGAAAGAGGTTCTGTCTTTATATTTTCTTTTCGTTAATGGTTTCTACTTTCTGGGTTGCTCTTTGAAGCAATGATGAGGTGATAAGATTAACAGAGATGCAGAAATGGGCATCAAGTAACATCAAGAATCTGCATTAATGAACCCAAGAAGCAAAGAAATGCAAAACTTTCTAGGGGGAAAAAAGCAAGAATTTAGAGAAGCAAAACCGAGGAGATTGGTATTTATCTTTTAATTCTATGAAAGGGAAGAAACAAAGAAATGAGCTGCTCTAAATCAACAAGATACAGGCTCTCAAAGGCAGGAATTTTTAGCTTGGTTTTAGAGAGAGAAATCCTTGAATGGACATATATATATATATATAGGGAGAGAAAAAGGAGTGGTTCAGGCAAACAAGAATCCCTGACTTGGCAACGAGGAAGCTCGAAGGCTTTTTTTAGGGAGGATGCGGAAAAGGAGAGTGCCCTTTTTTGAGAGAGAGAAGATTTAGCCACGCAGGATTCTCTATCTTCCCCGGCATAAGATTTTGCGCGCCGTTTCGTTCTGAACCATGTTCTTTAACTTAGTAAAATTACCTATAAGACCCCTGAAACTCATCTATTTACGTACAATTTATCCGTCAACTTATAAGATCATTTTCTACTGATAATGGACCTTTTCCTTCTTCTTTTTTTAATTTAAAAAAATATATAATTATATATACTGTCAATAATCCATTTCCCGAGTCATTTTAATTTGCAAGGACAGCTGCTTCTTGCCATAACATTAGCTGAGTTAAATTTGCTGTTCTTAGAGGGTGATTTTGGCACATACTTTGGCAGCAAGAAGGAGGACGACATAGCCCTTCACTCTCTCTGGTCTCTCTATCATTGTTTAACGGGCATGCATGAAAAATATGTCAAGAATCTGTCTCCCAAAGCAATAGGGCCTAAAGATATGCTTCACAATTTTATTTTTAATAATACAAGGCGCGCAGCAAAAAACAGGGAAAAAATAAATTAAATAGTCTTAATTGGGATCCTTCTAAAATATTGAATATTCTTATAATAGTTTTATTAAGCTTTGGTAGATGTATTTATGTTATCTAAAAAACCAAAACCAACATCATTGGTTGTTGACGTAAAGTATGCCACATTTTGTAGTAAAAGAATCGATATTGAACAACCATGCGAGGTATAGTTCAACTCGTTAGTTCTGAATTTGTTCCTTAAAGATCACTAGTTCGAGTTCCACAAACTTCATGGCTATTGGAGACTTACATGGTCGTTAACTTCAGGGCCCGTGAGATTAGTCGAGGTGCACGCAAGAAATAAATTATAAAAAAATCAATATTAAAAGAATACATGCTTATATATCAAGAAAGAAAGGAATCTTATTAGTTACTTCCTGAACTCACCTTAAAGAAAGAGACAGACACAAAGAAAAAAGAGAACATAAAACTCATGACCTATCAAAAGTAATAAGAATATCTTTATTTATGATTTTTTTAATTATATTTACTTTTTTTCATAGATATTTAAAGTAATTACTAGTTATTTTCGAGTAGTATAAAATTTCAGGGCTAACTTGGTGCTTGGGCTCCAAGGATTAGATAATTTAGTCAAAACTGATTTTTTTGACCTTTTAGCTTGCTGGCAAACGCCTGTTTCCACATATGTAAACATAGAATTAGCTAAAGAACGACATCTGTACTTGCCTTGTAAGTGTTACAGCTGGCATTATTTTAGGCTGAAAATAAGGATATCACAAAGGAGATCCATGTGGCAAGCAGGGACTCTAATTAACAACGGCGTTGCTTCCTTAATGATAAAACCGTGATTCGGCGGCGACAACCAAAATGATATGACTGACAGCTGTGAACAACAAGCAGATGGCATAGCCCTTTGCCAGGTAGTTATGTTTTCGTGTTTTATTTATTTATTCCTCCCCGGCTAATTTAAAGACCAAGTAGAATGCATCTAAATGCATCTAAACTTATGGATAGCTGCTCTGATTATGATTTTAAAAAAAAATATTTTATAAAAAATATTTTTAGTTGAGGTTAAATAAAAAATAATTTAATGTATTTGGTTAAGAATGCTTTTTAAAATGAGGTTATAAAATAACTATAAAATATATATATTAATATTAATGGTTTTAAATTTAAATATTGTAGATTTAACTACTACTATTATATCATAAAATAAATAATATTTTATATAAAATATTTTTTATTGTTCCATTAAACTATCTACAATTTCATTACGTACAAAATTTATCCGATAAGAACTACAGTTTCCATGATTTTTTTAGCGTGTAATAAAATTAGATAAAATATTATCAGGAATAAAATTGAGATTAAAGTGCGAATAAATTTAATTTACTCTAAACTAGTTTTTTTATAAAAAAAAATTACAGTTCACGTAAACATAAACAGTGCGAGTGAATTAAATTCACTGCACTGGTTTTTCGAAAAAAAAAGTACTATTCACTTATGAACAGTGCAGAGAAAGAAAAGCAGCCGAGAGCTGCTTTGAATTTAACTGCGTTTTAAACGCAAAACTCAATAGGCCCCACCAGGAATAAATTGCATTTTGAATGTTACCAATCAATTATTTGGCTCTGGTTGCTTCAAACACAGAAGCAACCACGCAAACAAACGGACTGATATGATTACTTATTATGATTAGTTTAGCATAATAAATTTAGTTTATAAGCATAGAATATTATAACTCAAGGTAAACCTGTAATCAAACAAAATTAGCATAAGAGTTGTGTAATTAAATACTGTTGTTGTTGAATACTGCGAACGAAGTGAGTTGTGAGGTTCATGCACAACTTGTTTGCTAAGCATGTCTTCCTTTCTTTTCGTTTTCTTTCTTCAAAAGCCAGAAAGTAAGTGATTGTGTACCTAGTTGTATATAATTGTGTCCGAGTTAGATCATTTAGGACACTTGGTGTCATGCTTTTATTCCCTGTTCCTTCTAGAAGACGATGAGGAAAAAGGAAAATAAAATGAAAGTAAATGGTCAACGTTCGCGGCCGGCGCTGGAGTACTGCCTCCTCCATAACTGGTACCGGTGCCGTTACCTATGCTGCTGATATAATTAGCGGTATGAGTAGTTATAATTATTTTTTAAAATATTTTTTATTTTAAAATATATTAAAATAATATTTTTTTTATTTTTAAAATATTATTTGGAAACGTTGTGCAAACCATGTTTTCATGAGATTAATGTTTTTTACTTTACTTTACTTTACTTTAATTTTTTTATGTTTTCGGATCGTTTTTAATGTGCTGACGTTAAAATTAATTTTTTAAAAATAAAAAAAAATATTATTTTAATACATTTCTAAAATAAAAATATTTTAAGAAACAATTGATAGTATATTCTTAAACTCCCTCTAAAATTTATTTTGCATATATATATATGATTCAAGAAAGAAAAGTATTGAAAAAGATGAAGGAATTAATCGGAGGCATATTGGAACATGGGATTTCAATGCCTGGTATGTACATGGTTCGATTATTTTAGTCAACTGACCATGAAGTCAATGAGACGAATCATAAAGTAATTATCTATTGATAAAGAGAATATTATTGATGAATTAATATTTCTAATTAATATATGACCATGAATTTAAATTCAGTTATATACTTCTTAGGATTGACCTAAAGTCGCGTGATATACGTGTCAAGGGTTTACACGTGGCAATTCTCCTTAATTTAATTATTATCTGGTATTTATTTAATAAAACTAGGAGCTTAATTGACGTGACAGGAATTTTAAGAGCAGCTGGCAATGAGTTTGTTATGACTAGAAGGAAGAGAACCTTACACAAGTAGTTGAAACTTGAAAGGATATGAAAATGTGATGCTTCTGTTACACTCTACTGGTTTGCTTTAAAATACAGTTTTTATCGGAAAATTTATAAAATTTAAATAAAATTTAAATTTATTAATAATATTTAATTTATAACTTCATGATTTTTCTCAATTCCTTCCTTATTTTTTTCTATAACAAACCCCTTTCAATTTTATCACGAATCAACTTTCCGCTATAAAATTTTTAATGATTCATTTTTAATATGAAAATAAATAATAATTAAAATAATAAATTTAAAAATAGTGGTAGTACTGAAAATAATTTCAATGATGGTACAGAATGAAAAAGAAATAGATGTTGGGTTATGATAATATTTTGAATTCAAGTTGAAAAGTCCAATAGTTGGAATATATCGTCAATGATACAACTTTATGAATGTAATAATGATTTTTTAAAAAAATATTTTTTATTTAAAAGCATATTAAAAAACATTTTTAAAAATATATTAAAAAAATTAATGGATGATGTGATTTTTTTTATAAGAAAATTGATAATAATTACTGTTTATAAGGAAATCCAAGTCATTAGTTTCAGAATTAATGATATATATAAATATATAGTGCAAACTAAGCTTTTGTGCTCACCAAATTTAGTTCACTTAATTTCTTCAACATGTCTTTACTTGATTGGATCGGGAATAGCATGAAAGATATTCAATGGTCTATCTGGTTATGGAGAAATAAATCCATTTTGACTCTCAATTTGTTCCACCCCAGGATCTAGTTAACTATCTCATTTTTAAAGGGAAGGAGATTACAGAATCTGAGAAAGTTGAGAGACTGATTCACTGGGCAGCCTCCTCATTTGTCTGGATCATTAAGATCAATGCTGATAATGGGCCAATGCATGCGTAGTTTCGTTAATTCGAGCAACTGAGGGGATTGTTCTTCATTTCCAGTACTCAACTTGGAGGATTTCGTTATAATATTAGCGTCAGCTCAATCACTAGAGGAGAATTATATCCATGTTTGGTTAGATTCAGCTTGGCAAAGAGTTTTCAAGTAGGTAGAGTTGGAATCCGATTCTTCTTCACCTGCAATCTCTCTTATCAAAGGAACTACACATGCTGACAATGTTAATGTATATGTGGATAGGCCGTAGTGTCTCGACTGTTGGGACCTAGTAATCGGAACCGAGCCAACAATCTCTGTTTGTTTAATTCGAGCAACTGAGGGGATTGTTCTTCATTTCCAGTACTCGACTTGGAGGATTTCGTTATAATATTAGCGTCAGCTCAATCACTAGAGGAGAATTATGGGGTATATATCCATGTTTGGTTAGATTCAGCTTGGCAAAGAGTTTTCAAGCAGGTAGAGTTGGAATCCGATTCTTCTTCACCTGCAATCTCTCTTATCAAAGGAACTACACATGCTGACAATGTTCATGCTGATCGAAGAGCCAGTAGCTGTGCAGTTTGGTTCGCAAATCACGCCTTCTCTCTACAGTTAGCATCCACCATTTTCATTCTGTGCCTTCTTGGATGTTACTCCATAAGATGCGTAGACTTGAATGAAGGCTTCATCGTTTCTAAAAAAAGAAATCTCTCATTATAAGAACAACAGAGCACTAGTCAATAAGGTGATGGTTCAACGTGACTCTCAACAATCAATATAAAGACCGATAAACCTGACAAAAAACCTCCGAAAAAGAAAAAAGATCCTTCGTTCTACATAAGCACAAAGCAACTCCCTATGTAGCCTATGATCTCATATCATTTTAGATGCTGAACGCATTCCTTCTATAATGTCTAGCCCACTTCACCGCCTCGGGAAAACATGAGGGCTCATGGTTTTTTCCTGTGATATGGCCCAAGAGAGCAGGGCACGCAAACAACGCACGTATATATACACAATTATAAATTGTTGGGATGAAGCTTTGTTGGATTGGAGGTGAAAATGATATTGATAATTTTTATGGTTTGGGTTCATTGTTGATTGGTGGTGAAAATTAGATTTGGATTTAGGTTAAAGATAGTAATTTGGTGTTTTTTAAGTTTGACAATATGCTTATTGATTATGTTATTGTTGTTAATATGAGAGTATGAATTGAATTTAATGAGTTTTTTTTATGTGAATTAAAAAGTAGTTAGTTTTATTTTTAAATTAATTTTAGCAATTTGAGAGGGTTTTTTGATGTATATATTAGCTGTCAAATTAGTGAGGTTATTGTTATTAATATGAGGTTGTGAAATTGATTCGAGAAATTAATAGGTTTAGGTTATATGAGAGTAAATTTTGAGGTTTTTTATTGTTTTGATGGTGTAATTATAAAATATATTAGGATGTTAAAATATTTTAGAAATTCTTAATTTAATTTTATGGGTTCTTGTTTAATTTTAATAATTTAAATATTTAGGTTATGTGGGAATAATAATTTTTGGAATACTTTTTTATTTATTTTTATTTTGAAGTGCAATTTGCAACTTACAATTGTCCATATAAATTTCAAAATAAATAAATAAAATATTAGTTATAAATAGAATCAGTTGGTTTGCGGCATGAATTATTGATGCGTATTTGCAGATTTTAAAATTTTAGGTAGTCTCTCTTACATAAGAAAAAATGCTATCAATTTTATTTTTTTAAAATAAGATATAGTGATAATGTTATTATTTTTTATAAAAAATTATATAGCTGATGAAGTAAAGGTCATTAAAGAATAGTATGGACATGAGCATTACTGGTTCTTCTAGCAGCACTTCTGATGGGCATGAGCTGCTAGGTGCCAACCATGACGAGGCATCTCAAGCACAAACTCTATCTCTTGATGCAGGCTCATCGAGTGCGAATGCGACTCACAAAGGAGGTGTTCCTTCTAAACATGATGTATACTTTAGGAAGTATATTTCTCATTGGAAGCTCAATCATAGCATGTAAGTTTGTTTTCTTTTCCTACATGATAAAAAAAAATAAACAACAATGAATAAAGATTGAATAATAAATTTTAATGAACAAGTGGAAATTCAGGTTTATAAATATTAAAGTTACTTGCACAATAACATTGATGATAAAATCATTGATGGAAGTACTTTTGTTTCAACATAGTAAGATTTTCCAAAATCCTGAATGGAAGCCAATGATTGATGTTTGGTTCAGAAAGTTCAAGGTTAGTATATATATAAACAATTGTTTTAATCTTTAATTCAATTAGTTTTATAATTTTAATAAACTAATTATTTAATGAAATTGACATGTAAGGAAAAATTATATTAGGAAGAGGCTGACAACGGCCAGGAGAGTGTGAGAGAATCACAACGCCACTAGGTAAGATTGAATTCAAATTGTGATATTAAATTTTTTTTTCATAATCTTAACAGATAATTTTCTTATATGAACCAGGTTGCATGATTTTTGGTACAGGGCCCATAAAATATCAAAAACAAATGCAAAAGATAAAGGCTAGGAAAACGTGGCCGTATGGAGAGATTTAAGACCTTCACATGTCTCGGAGGGTATTTGGGATGTTTATATCCAACACGTGATTTCTGAGTGTTTCTTGTGGCTGTAACAATCCTGTTCAGAGAATCAAACTAAGAAGATTCATGGTTTCATAACCACACACATTGGTGGATCTATTTTGTTCGTTTTGCATGCAAAGTGGATGGTAAGATTCTGTTTTATATGATATTTTTTTAAAAAAAAAGGTTGTATTACATGAAAATATTTAACTAACAATAGATTCCTTTTACATGCTATGGTGCTTGAGCATGATCCAAGACCAATGGATCTCTTTGTTGGAACCTATATGTGAATGGAGGACTATTGGAAAATGGGTGCATCGACTCATAAATAGCTGAGCCCGGGAATTCTTGGTAAATTGGATTTCAATTTTTTTAAATTATTTTTTTTTCTATATTTGCTGACTTGTTTTTTTTAGGAAACATATAACAATGAGGACAATTCTTTGACCCATCCAGAACTCGATCTAGATTTATAGTTGGAGGTTGGATCTACCGGTGGATCCAATAGAAATCGGGTTTATGGTATCTCCAACACTATAGCCTAGGATATGTATAGTGTCTTGATTGTTGGGACCTAGCAATCAGGATCGAGCTAACAGTCTCTCATTGTCTGTGTTTGGTACTGTGGTAGCTGTTGTGGTTGTAGTTTGAAAAACGTTTTATAAAAAAGTACTTTTTGTTGAGGTTGGTTTGAAAAAATATATGTTTGGTTAAAACTGTGGTTGAAATTGAGGTTGAACAAAAATTAGTTTAATGTATTTGGTTACAAGAATACTTTTCAAATTGAGGTTATAAAATAACTAAAAAAGATTGATAGTTTTAATTTAAATATTATAGATTTAACTACTGCTATTACATTATAAAATGAATAATACTTAATATAAAATATTTTTTATTGGTTCATTAAACTATATAGAAATCTGAATACTTAAAACTACAAATTGTTTGATCTTTTGTTATTTTTTCCGAAAAATCACAATCTCTGGTTGTTTTCAATATGATCATTGTTAAGAACACTTATTTTGTTAAAAATACTATTTACTGCACTTCGGACCCTTTCATTGGCTCAAACCCTGGCATTGATATTGAAAATATCATCATCCACAGTGGACCCCATATCAAATTGGTTTGAAGAACATGAGAGAGCTCTCACTTCTTTTTCACTCCCTGACAAAAACTTCACTAGTTACCACGCAGACGCAGGTAGAGCAGCTTGGAGCTGCTTTCAGCGAAACGCAGACGCGTCCGTAAATTTTGGTAGGTCCCATTAACAGTAAACAATGGTTTATCATTTACCAAACAATTGATACCTGCGGTGGCACATAAACGTGGAAGCTACCACGCAGCCAGACGCTCACTAAGTGATTGTACATGAATAGGTTCAAACTGAGGCGACCCAATTTAGAGTTGAGATGACCTGACTTAAAGTTGAGACAACCCAACTGAGAGATAAATTGAATGTCATTGAGCAGCTGTTAGTAACCCTTACGGGTACCTGTGCTCCACCTTGTTGCCCTTTTAGTTCCGGTGAAGATTTGTCTCTGTCTCCTCCTCCAACTTTTGTTCAATAAATAGTTAAAGTGTATTTAATAATATTTTTAATTTAATACTACAAATTTTATTTTTAATTTTAATTTAATTCTTTTTAATTGTATTGTTATTTTTTTTCAATAATTACATATAATATTAAAGAAATTACCGACGGACTTTTAAAAACCAACAGATTTACCGAGGGGATAAGTACTTCGGAGAGTTCCAGAGAGTTGGAAAAAAATTATAGAACTTGTCACTATTAGATGTAATTCTCCAAAGGATTAATTCCAGATGTAAAATGCATATAATCATTGATGGATTTACCAATAATTTATTATGTTAGTAATATGTCATAATCACCGATGGATTCACCAACAAAATTAATATCGGTAAATGTTTTTGTTTGGCGTGCTTATTCTTTCTGTAAATTTATCAGTGATTATATTATCAACAAATTGATCGACATAATGAAAATTACCGATGATATGTTTTCTAACGACATGATTACATTCGTTATCCCGTCTATAATTTTATTTTAGACTGAATCAATGTTTAAACACCAACTAAATATTTCGTCGGTGATCTATGATTTTCTGGTAGTGCAATTAGGTTAAGTGGAGTTTTTTTTTTTTTTGAGTTTTCTTATTAGAAGACTAATTTCATCCATTATAATTTGAATGTTATGCACATCGAGAAAAATGAGATTGATAACATTTTTAATATGATGATGGACGTGAAAGGAAAAACAAAGGACAATATGAAAACTAAATTGGATTTACCTTTGTATTGTGATCGTGACATTATAGAGTTAATTAATGATGGGTTCCATATTGTAAAACCCAAAGTCATCTTCACCTTAGACAATAATGGGCAGCTTTTTGTCTATGAATAGCTAAAGAGTTTATAATTTCCTGATGGTTATGCATCAAACATAACTAGATTAGTGAATTTAGAGAAAAACAAATTATATGGGATGAAAAGTCATAACCGTCATATGTATATGCAAATACTTATTCTTATTACTTTTCGTGATTTATTTCCAAAAAAGACATGGGATGCACTAACAAAGATTAGTCACTTTTTTTCAGGATATTTGTTTGAACAAATTGAATACCCAATATTTAAAGTCGCTTTTAATAAATATCAATGAGACCATTTGCAAATTTGAAATGATCTTCCTTTTTTTCTTCTTTGACTCAAGGGAGTATCTACCCATACATTTCACATATGAGAAAAATATTAGAAGGTCTTGTGTAGTATGGTTGGATGTATCCATTCAAAATGTAAGAGATGACATCCTAAGTAATTGTCCATTATTTTTTTCAACATTTAATTATTTATCTTCAATTACTTTCATGCAAATACTTATTCAACCTTAAGAGAAATGTTAAAAACAAAACTCATGTTGATGCTTTGATATGTGAGGCTTATATTATTAAAGAGATTTCAATATTTACCTCATATTATTTTAAGCCTCACTTGAGAATAAAAATCAATCACATTTCCAGAAATTATAATGATGAAGAACTGTCTTTGAGTGAGAATTTATCAATATTTTACCACTCTGGATGACCATTATAAAAAAACCAGTGATAAAAAGATATTTGACAAATATTGAATTTAGACAAGCACATAATTATATATTATTTAACTGTGATGAATTGAGACCTTTTTTTTAGTAAGTCATTCTTAATTACATAGAATTTCCATTAATTATACTAAATTATAAGATTGATATTTATACTAAATTTAATAACTTTCTTTTAGGGAACATTATCGATTGTTGTTATCCTAGAATCTAAATGCCAGTAAAGCTCAATTATTCTACTTACAAGAGGAATAATTTACTATATGATTTAAAACACATGTTGGTGTTTAATAATTGATAACTTCAAGTTTTTGAATTAGTTATGTTATTTATTTGTTCGTTTATTGTTGTTAAATGTAAACAAATGTTCAACAAGGGTGCAAAAGAGTTGATTGAATTGCGACATTATAGTTTGTAAGATAATATTATTTTTATTCAAATATTATTCACATAATACTAATAGAGAAATTAGAGTTTATTCTCATCCTATTTATGTAGAAATAAAAAAAAAATGGTAGACTTTTCCCTTTTAAAGTTCAAACAGTTCAATTTAAAATGTTATGATGAAGAGCTATAAAACTCAATTGACAAGGAGAGAATACCTTAAAATAACCCAATTTCTTGGTAGGGAGACAACATGGCAAACGATTGCTGCCAAGCGGTCACCTAACCTTAGCGTTCTGACCACCACCCAAGTGGGTTATAAATCAAGGTATAGATTTTCCCCTTTTTTCTGCTCAACGCGGACTTTAGTCTACATAATCCAAGCATCCTATTATCTACATAATCCAAGCATCCTATAATCCAAGCATCCTATTATCTACATAATCCAAGCATCCTATTACATACATCCTGTCTCTCGTCGTTTACACAGGATATCTTAAATGAGAGACACTTCCTGCTTTCTGCAGAAAAAAGTTGAGCCTCCGACCACGATATTACATACATCCTCTCTTTTGTTCTTATAACTCTATCCATCTGCATCGGTACAGTGATCAAATTTTCATACAGAAAGATGTATGTATTGATTACAATATTCAAGTTGGATTTTCTAGCACCAAAAAAAAACAAAAAAGAAATCAAGTTGAATTAGCTCGAATAATTATCCATTAAGCACTCGAATGGAGTTAGGAAGCTTCATTTGACGCAGAAGTTCTTATATCTTCTACACTGAAACAAAAACACTGCACTCTTGTGAAAATTAAAACAGAAATAAAGCACACCGAAGCTCTCTTTAACATCTTTTACGCATCAAAATGAGCCGATAAAAAACTACAACTCGTTCCATGCGTAGTAATAAGCATTATCGCCATCCAATCCTCCGAAAATGTCTTCGACTCTCTGCCCAAAAAGAAATGGATGATGCTGCAATAGCGTAGGTAGTGAAATTAAGAATTAGCCTGGTATTTAGGTGAAGAACCCCTTATAATATAGGATTCTTGTTGTTTAATCAAGTATTTAGTAGTAACCCCAAATGGATTCTTGTTGAATTTCCTCCCATTCACTATATCCGACACCAATTTCGTTCTCCATAGCCATCGGCTCTCCCGTCAAAAGAGACTCAGCCAAGTACTCCGTCCACATTTTTGGCGAGTCCAGTGGTGCTTCGTTAATAGCTTGAATTTGGCTCGGTGACAACCCCACTCTAACAGGACCAAAACCACCATCACTAGTAATAGAGCCACAGCTTACAATATCCGAGCATTTTACTGGTCCACTAAACAGCAAAGCTGCCTCCCGTGCTGCCGCTTGCACGTCCTCCGCTCTAGAACTGGCTGGCCGGGGGAGGCTATCTTCCATTTCAGGAAAATTCAGCTGTGCCCCACGTCCCCTAAGGTGCAATGCTGCCACATCATACGCGACCGCAGCCATTTCAGGCTTCTCATAACTTCCGAGCCAAATTCTTGTTTTCTGACCAGGCTCCCGGATTTCGGACACCCATGTCCCCCATTTTCTTTGCCGAATACCTCGATATCTCGGAGTACTAATCTGATCAGCATGGGCGTCCCTGCTTCTTCCTTCCATTGTGCCCCACAAATTAGTGTTTTGACGACTGATCGATGCTGTAAATGGCGCCAATGTACCGGTACGAAGATGATTTTGGTGCTGGATAGTGTGATGGCATAATACGTACTTATATAGATGTGATATATCATGGGAGGAGCGATTCAAATGTGGGGACTTTGTTAGGAGGAAAGGGAGCTTCCTAGTAATTACATTTAAGTGCGGAAGATGCTGGCAATGATTTGCAAATTTGCATGTGCTCTTTTTTAATTCCTAGGATTTTAATTAAATGTATTACATATCTTTATACCTTGCCTCATTTTATAATATACTCAAATTAAACTACTTACATAATCATCATAAAAATAATAATTAACCTACATGGTATATTGTCTGATTAATAACCATAACAAATTAAAGATATATATTGGCATTATTTGTTCCTATTTCTTATTTTCTCTTAATTAACATTAAAAAATATTTAATTGTAGAAATACAAATACCGCATTTGTGAATCTATCTAAAAGGTAAATTTAATTTTTTGACTCTTTATATTATTTTTATCTGTTGTGTGTGGTTAGTGTTGAAAAATAAAAGAAATTGAGACAAAGAGACATAAACTTATTTATTAAAAAAAAGCATAGCTTTATGATAATTTTAGAGTGAAATATATAAAAAAAAATGTTTTTTTTTAATTTTTACTGTTATTAATTATCTCTTTTATTCCTAGACAACAACGAATTACTACCTAACACATTCCTATGCAAAAGTCTAATTGGTTTTGAGGACACGAAGAGGAACAAACCTAAGTATTCTTAAATGCTTGAAACGGGACTCAATTACTAAGTACTTGGCTCTAAGTTATCTTTCAAAGTTAACTATCCATTTTTAAAGCTCGTTTAATTTATAAATGAGGAAAGGGAATATTTTAATTAAAATATTTTTTAAAAGAATATATATTAAAATAATTATTTTTAATTATTTTAAAAATTTATTTTTGACATCAGCTCAATGAAATGATCCAAAAACACTAAGAAAATTAATTTGAAGCAACTTTTTTACAAAAACTTTTTTCTAAAAATTAATTTTTTTTATATTTTAGATCATTTTGATGCGCTGATCTCAAAAATAAATTTTTAAAATATAAAAAAAATATCATTTTGATGTATTTCAGCATAAAAAAATACTTTCAAAAACATCATTAATCATCCCAAGAAGGCAATTGAAATATTATACTCATAATTAAGCTGAGCAAATAAGCCATTATATGATGGTGAGAACCAGAAATGTATTAATATGTTTTTTCTTATCTTTTTATTAAATTAAATTATTTTATTCCTCAAATTGACAGCACATTTAATTTCTTGAATTGAAATTATATATTAAATAACTTAAGTAATCAAACTTGAAAAAGTCTGAACTAGACTTCAATATCTATCAAGAACCTAAATAATTTGAGCTTAATCTTCACTAAAATCAGATGACTTGAACTTGACCTGATCATCGATAGTACGGCTACATGTACAATCAGCAATGACGTAATTCCATTTAATTAATAATTTCAACATAAATTAATTAAATGAATATGTAGTTCTAGTAGCATTGCCATCGTAGCAAAAGATAGAGTAATGTATGTGCTGCTGCTATTCATGACGCGGTTTGTTGCTGGTGAATTGGACTGGTCAACCCTGTTGTCTGGATTTGATGCTCCCCATCAGGTATAGTAAAACTAAGACATCATTAATCTCCGAGGAATATTGTCATTTTATTTATTTATTTATTTTGATGTTTGAATTCAGCGAATTACTCCTCCAGTGAGTAAGCTCAAAAGAGTCATTCTCTCCCAAAAGATTGTAATTAACTAGGTGGTCAGTGATAAAAATTTGAAATCAAGATATTTATTTTTCTTGTAATCTCATGTTCGAGTTTTATAGTTGTTAATATGATGATCACTGTAGGTTTACATGGTCCTTAAACTTCAGGACTTGTGGAATTAATCGAGGCACGCGCAAATTAATCCGGACACTCACATTAATAATAAAAAAAATGATGTAATTACTAATATTATATCATCGAAAACTCTAAAAGGGATCGACTATAAGACCGTGTAATTACTACTTTGCTTTTCTCAATATAAATTTTTGGCATAGCCAGCGAGGATAGAATTGTATTTTTAAGGGACCCAAATATCATTTACAAATTCTTTGCACAGTTGAATAAGAATTAGCATAAATACTCTAAAAAAATGAAAGGCTAAGAGGGCTTTTGTGTAATTTCATTTTTTCACAAATAGTACTTGTTGAGTGCACAAATTGTCAATGTAACACTTTCATTTGCCTCCAATAACTATCACACACGTACCTTTATCTAGAAGGAAAGTACGAAGCCTCCCCTGTTCAGTGCGACCTTTGCTCTTTTCTGGTTAATTGCGTGAAAAAAATGTGACAAATGTGTATATAAATACTCTAAATTTAATTTAGATAATTATATAAAATAACAAGCAACATAACACATAATATATATATATATATATTATTATCTTTAGCATAATTGGTATAATTACTGTGGACTATTATTCGTTGCGACACTTTGTTTGTTCTTCTTTGCGAGGAATTTTCGAGAAAGAAAATAAATGTTTTTGTGTTCAACATAAAGACGTGTTCAAGTTTGAAAATGTAAAATGGTTTTGATAATGATGTTGAAGTCAATCAAGTGTCCACACAGCTGGATCAAAGCTGTACTCAGTTCTCCGATGTGACCACTTTTGCGAATTTATTATTGGAATATAATGGCGGCACCGTCTCTAATGCCCATGCGGCATAGGACCATGCCGTACACAAGTACGGCTTCCAACCTTCACAGGCGGCAGACTATTGACGGCACACGTACAATGGATTTTGCTTTTTTTTTCATTTCAAAATAAAATCTTTTTAATTTAGAATTATAGATTTGCACCATTTGGGATTACAATTGATCAAAATTTTGATAAATATTTTATTTAAAATTATTTATTTTTAATATTTTTAAATGTTTTTGATGTACTAATATAAAAAATAAATTTAAAAAATAAAATAAATTATTTTAATATATTTTTAAACATTTTTTTTAAAAAACAACTATTATTATACTTTTAAACACCCCAAAGTTTTACATGGTACCTTTTGCTATTACATATTTATTAATGGATTTTTTTTTTCTTTCCTGTTTTTGAATGTCTTGAGATTAATATTGGGAGAACAATAAGACATCGTTTGTATTTTACTAAATACTTGATATCGATCTTCATCATGGGTCTGATTTTTTTCAAATAAAAAAATTGTGTATAAGCTTTTTCAATATATTTTTGTATTTAAATTTTTTTAAAAGTGAAAATCAAAAAGTTTATCAATACATGTAATCAATTAAATAAATTGAGAACTATATGTGTTAATAAATGAAAAAAAATAAAAAATGATAACTAAAAATAAAAATGAAAAAGTTGAGAGAAAGATATAGATCAAGATATTTAATCTTGAAAACTGAGATATTTACCTAGTTGTGTTTGCTAAATTTATTTATTAATATAATTTTTTTATTCAAGCAAATGATAATAAAAATAAAAACACAAATTAAATTGATTGAATAAAATAAAAGGAAAAAAAACATTATGCAAAGCTGCATATATTATATTTTTTATTTAAAAAAATTAAGTCCATCTATAAAAAAGAGGAAAAAAATAATTATAGATGAATCAAAAAAACTCTTCAAAATCTAAATGCATAACAAAAAAAAACATAAATGTCATTTAAAAGAGATTATCTAAACAAAATGAAAGAGAGAATGATATTAATCTAAATATAAAAAATAATTTAGAGAAAAAACCATATGAAAAAACATTGATTTTAAAATAATTATAAAAAAAGAGGAAGAGGCCAAGCGTTGTTTGGCCTCTTGTCCTCACCCATTTCATTAGGGCGCACGTGCAAACTTGCTCTGGCAGGCCCGCATGAGGAGGGCTCTTATATTATTTTTTGTTGCAACTAGGGTGGATGACATGTAATCCGCCCCAACTTTTTTGGAAAAAAAATTAGACAGTACGTCACCTGTTAAAGCAAATAACACATCGTCTGATTTGCTCGGATTCTAGCCGCTGAAAAATCAAAGCCTAAGTTTTTTGACCTAAAAAACTTATTTTTAACCCATATTTTACTCAAAACCCCTTAAAAACCATGATAAACCTATCAATGACCTAAAAAAATCATTTCAAAAATCAAAATCAACCTGAAAATAAAAATTAAACCGAGTTCATATATGTTTTTTTCATAAACTTTAAAGGTAAAGAAAAAAACTTAATATAAACCTCCCTTATTAAATGAAACCATTTGACACAAACATCGATCTTTTTGGTAGCTTAAATCGGTGTTAACGAAATTTTTCTCTCTACAACTGGAATTCAATGACCTCTCTCTCCTTTCTCAATTAAGGACTAAAAAATAAAAAAATAAAATTGTTTCAAAATTGAATTAGGAAAATATTGAGGCACCGAAATCGTATAATTTATGTTATTTTTAAAGTTAGGGGACCAAAGTATATATTTCCCGAAACCTATGGCATGCCACTCATATTTGATGTTTTTTTTCATTTCGGTCCTTATTCTTTCAATTCCACCATTGACTAAGAAATAAGAAGCAATTGGTCTTAAATTATGATCAAATCGTCTAAAATAAAACTTTGAGGACCAAAGTGAATTGTCAAAAAATAAACAATGTCATCCACAATGTTTTATGAGAGGATAAACAGTGTTGACTACATAGTGTTCACCCCATGTATTTTAATTTTTAAGTTA
Source organism: Populus trichocarpa (assembly GCF_000002775.5). Classification (NCBI taxonomy): domain Eukaryota; kingdom Viridiplantae; phylum Streptophyta; class Magnoliopsida; order Malpighiales; family Salicaceae; genus Populus; species Populus trichocarpa. Next base: position 7,924,888 of record NC_037287.2, on the reverse strand, counting down.
ATGAGATAGTATTAAGTTGATAAAAGATTTAATATATCAATAATTAAAAACTAAAAAAAAAATATGAGGTTTGTTAAAGTAATTCACTGTTTATATAAACAATGAAGCACCTAGTTATCTTCTTCTTCTTTTTTCATTTTCTAACTTTTTTCTCCATTCAATTGAATTTTTGTATAGCCTAATTAAAAAACAAAAGGTTGTCATGTAAAACCAATCTCAGATTTGCTATAAATTTTTGTTCATTTTGATCTCAAAGTATATTTTGTTTATTTTTCAGTCTTTATATTTGAGAGATAAGAGAGAAACTTGTTGCAAAACTATAAAAGAAAGAGAAAGTTGATGATTGTCACAATTCCGAAAACTAAAATGATTAAGCTTGATGTCAAAAGGTTTCATTGAAAGAGAAGAGTTTAATAGTGGTGGTTTTTCGCTTTCATCTTACTTGAGAAAGTAGATTGATTTTAAAAAAGAATTTCTTTTTGGTTTGATTTTTGTGGTTTTTAAACCAATTTATGAGTGTTTTGAGTTAAAAGATGATTTATTAGGATTTCCAGCCACCCCCTAGTAGCCAAAATCCGAGCTAGTATAATACATGTTGTTTGCATTAATTTTTTTTTTAATATAAGACTAGATGTGCGGGCATAGATTTATAAGCCCAAGTATGCCTAAGCTTGGGTAGTTAGTTGGGTGTTAAGGCCTGTCCTCCCTCCCTCTTCCTCTTTCTTTCTCTCTTTTATTTATTTATTGTAAAGATTTTAATTAATAACTTCCATCTTTTGTATGTATTCTTCAATTTACATCAATTCTTTTTATCTCAACTTAAATTAATATCATCTCTCTTGTTTTTAAAATTGTTTTATTCAATTTTTTAAACAATAGTTATTTTTTAAAATTATATATATTTTTAATATTTCAAAAAATTATTGTAAATTTATATTTTCATGTAATTTTTTACAATAATTAAGGTTTATTGATTTTTAAAATTAAAACTTTGTTGTAATTTATTCTACGTTGTGAACTCTTTAACGTGTAACATTAATATAATTAAAAAAATTATAAATTAATAAAAAAAAATCTCATATAATCAATGATTGAGTTGTTTTTATGAAACACAAAAACTCTATCATACAAAAAGTAGTGTTTAGATGTGGTTTCTGGGCAGAAAGGAAGAGACGACTATACAATACAGAGGAATGAGACACAGAAAATTATAATTTTATAAATTATTTTAAATAAAATAAATTGTAATTTGTTTATTCCATTAATTAATTTTTTTAACAATAAACAAATTTAAAAAATAACTTTTTGCCTTACTCGGGGTCTTCTTTCTGATGAGCTAGTACTTACTTTTGCTCTGGCACCACCACCACCAGAGCTCACTCAACTGTGCCACCGTCCATACCAATTTGCACCATCATAGCCCAACCCCTTTCCTCTTTTCTTTCTCAAATATAGAGACTGATAAATAAATAAAATATATTTTGAGACCAAAATGAACAAAATTTTATAGTAAATTTGAGATTAGTCATGTTTTTATCAATGTTTTACATGATAACCCTTTTTTTTTTTTAATTAGGCTATACAAAGATTCATTTGAATGGAGAAAAGAGTTTGAAAATGAAAAAAAAAAAGATAATTAAGTCCTTAATTGTTTAATGAACAGTGAATTACTTTAACAAACCTTTTTTAATTAATGATATATTAAATTTTTTAACAACTTAATATTATCTTATTAACTTAAAAACTAAAACGCATGGGGTAAATACTATGTAGTCAACATTGTTTATCCTCTCACAAAACATTATGGATGACACTATTTATTTTTTTACAATTCATTTTGGTCCTCAAAGTTTTATTTTAGGCGATTTGATCCTAATTTAAGGCCAACTGCTTCTTATTTCTTAGTCATTGGTGGAATTAGAATAATAGAGACCGAAATGAAAAAAGCATCAAACATGAGTGGTATGCCATAAGTTTCAGAAAAATATACACTTTGGTCCTTTAACTTTAAAAATAACATAAATTATATGATTTCGGTACCTCAATATTTTTTCAATTCAATTTTGGAACAAAGATTCTTTTTATTTTTTTTATTTTTTTAGTCATTGATTGAGAAAGAAGAGAGATGTCACTGGATTTTGGCGGTAGAGAGAAACATTTTGTTAACACCGATTTAGGCCACCAAAAAGATCGATGTTTGTGTTAGATGGTTCTATTTGGTGAGGAGAGTTTATATTAAGGTTTTTTTCACGTTTAAAGTTCATGAAAAAAATAGATCTGAGCTTGATTTAATTTTATTTTTCAAGTTGATTTCAGTTTTTGAGATGATTTTTTAGGCTATAGATAAGTTTATCACGGTTTCTAAGAGGTTTTGGGTCAAAAATGGATTGAAAATAAGTTTTTTGGGTCAAAACTATTCCCTCGATTTTAAATTCTAACCCATTTTACCTTAGGCTTAAGCTTAGATCAGACCTTATAACGGAAACTATTCCCTCGATTGTTTGTGTATGTGTGATGCAGTGGCAGATTGTGTCCATGTCAAAATCATTTCTTCTTCTCAGCTCAAACAGAGTTGAGAACTATCATTTGTCAACTTGCAAAATTAAATGCATTTGGAGTTTTTCTTGATTGTCCTTTTTTTTTTTTTAAGTCCTTGATGATGATGAATTATACATATATTCACAAAAAAAAACTTGTTGCAAAACTACAGAAGAAAAAGAAATTTGATGGTTGTCATAATTCCGATAACTAAAATAATTAAGTTTAGTGTCAAAAGGTTTCATTGAAAGAGAAGAATTCAATGATAGTGGTTTTTGGTCTTCGTCTTACCTGAAAAAGTAGATCTATCTAAATAGAGAATTTCTTTTTAGTTTGATTTTGTAATCTTTGAATCAATTTATAAGTATTTTGAGTTAAAAGATGATTTATTATGATTTCTAGAATGTTTTTATTTCAAAATAGGTTAAAAAAGATAGTTTGAATCTAACAACAAAACAATGATCAAAATCCGGGCTAGCATATTACATGTTGTTTGCATTGATTTTTTTTCTTAATATAAAAATTGGGGGAGGACATGCAATCCCTCTCGTCATAAAAAAAAAAATATGCCTAAATGTGTGGGCGTAGATTTATAGGCTCAAGTGTCCATATTACATGTCGTTTGCTCAGGCTTGTCCTCCCTCTCTCTCCTTTTTTTTTTTTTTAATTTATTGCAAAGATTTTAATTAATAACTTCCGTCTTTTGTATGTATTTCTTCAATTTACATCAATTCTTTATATCTCAACTTAAATTCATATCATCTCTCTAGTTTTAAAAATTGTTTTATTCAATTTTTAAAACAATAGTTATTTTTTAAAATTATATATATTTATAATATTTCAAAAAATTATTGTAAATTTATATTTTCATTTATTTGATATAAATAAAATATTTTAAAAAAATTGTTCGTTTTTTATGAGAAAAAATAACTTTTAAGATGAAAAAAAAACACATAAATCTAAAAGAAAAGTGGGTGTTAAATATTTGCATACTCATATAAATATTATTAACAACGTTTTCACAATTGATTGATTCAACTTTTCTAAAAATTATTTTAATAAACATAAATAACATCTTCTCATTTCTTAATTAAAAAAATGATATAATAAAACACATTCTAATATTGATACATTATTATAGTATATGTTAAGAATTAGCTTGGAACTCTATCCGTGGCATAATGCGGTTTTTAAAACTAGTACTTAACTATAATTATTTTCGAGGCAAAATTACAAATTGTAAGGATATGTATGAAAAACCTATAAAACTATAGGGACTAAATTAAATCTTGGAGAGCCAAGCTCCTCTCTGGGCCTAGGTAGCTCCGCCCCTGCTGAGTGCTGACCAATGCTACTTGGCCATGCGATCGTGGCAGTCCAACAAGGTAGAAAAAAAGTCCTTCAATTTTTCCTTACTGTGTGCTTTAGTAGCCTAATAAAGCTCTGCTACAGAAATCGGATCTTAAAACATTAGAAGGAAATTTGAATAGCTGATGTCTCCAAGAGAACAATCCAATGACAAATTAGAATTTCAAAAATTGGGATTCTGGGTTCAAAAATTAACAATTTAGAATTTAAAAGGCAATACCGTCCTGTTTGTTTTTACGTTCTAAAAGTATTTAAAAAAAATTGAATTTTTTTTATTTTTTTTTTCAAATTAATTTTTTATATTTTCAGATTATTTTGATATTCTGATGTTAAAAATAATTTTTAAAAAATAAATTAAAATATTATTTTGATATATCTCCAAGTAAAAAATACTTTAAAAAATAATTATTATCACATTCTTAAACACCCTCTAAATTTATCAACATGAGCTTAGTTGGTGGGGTTTAGAGCGTGTTTGGCAGTATGGTTGCGGATGCTTTTCAAATAACTTTTCGTGCCAAAATACATGCCAATGATATTTTTTTATTTTTTAAAAATTATTTTTGACATCAGCACATCAAAACGATCTAAAACGTACAAACCATATTAAATTTTAACAAAAAAAAATTCAAATTTTTTAAAAACGCAGGTTGAACCGCGTTTCCAAAGACTACCTTAAGGTCTTTAGCAAAATGTATTTCGTCCTTTCACTGGAAAATTAAGGATGCAGAAACAAATTAGAGGTTATTAGAGGTTATATCAAAGATGTCACTTCTAATTATCTAGGTGGTGGTCCAGTGGTAAGAGCTTAGGATCAAGAGATTTGATTCCTCTGTGGTCTCAGGTTCGAGCCCTGTGGTTGCTCATATGATGGTCACTGGAGGCTTACATGATCGTTAACTTCAGAGCCCGTGAGATTAGTCGAGGTGCGCGCAAGCTGACCCGGACACCCACGTTAAACTAAAAAAAAAAAAAAAAATCATCACTCCTGTCTTTAACCAATAAAATAAATTAAGATGCATAAACAGTGTTATATATATAAACTAATGGATCTCCCACATATGCTAACTTACATGCATCTTTTAGATTATTACATGGCAGTGAGCAGTGTTTAGATGTGGTTTCTGGGCAGAAAGTAAGAGACGAATAAACAATACAGAGGAATGAGACACAGAAAATTCTGTTTACCAGCAGTGTACAAGGTTTTTCCAGGTGGTAACTCAAAACTTCCCAGTTTCTGACCTTGTTTTACTGGAAAATAATTTATTTTTGGCAAAATAGTTTCAATGAAAAGTATTTTTTTTCAAAAGTGAATTATTTTTTAATATTTTATAGTGTCATGAAAATAACTTATTAATATAACAAATAAAAAAGTTGAAGGAGGATACAATTAAAAAAATATCTAATTTCATAAATTATTTCAAATAAAATAAATAACATTCAAAATAATGGAGATTAAATTTGACAGAAAAAAATTAAAAGATGATGAAATTAAAAAAAAAATGATAAGAAAATACTTTCATGAAAAAAAATTTAAATTTTCTATTCTACAATTTCATTAATTTTTTCAAATAAAATAAATAATAATAAAAAGAATAGGAATCAAATTTGATAGATAAAAAAAATTAATTAAAAAAATGATAAGAGAAAATAAAAAAAGATCAAAGTTAATATAAAAATCAAATTGTAAGGGGTGATATTGAATAAAAATAATTAAAAACAAAATACATAGTAATTAAAAGATTAATGACTAAATTTGATAGAATTAATAAGTAATAAGATATTTTTGATTTTTTTGTAATTTCTAGAAAGATTTTCAACCCTAAAATTAAAAAAAAATACTTTCATGAAAAAAAATTAAATTTTTTATTAACCGAAAAATATTGATTTTTTTAACTGTAAACAAATTTGAAAAGTAGCTTTTAGAAAATGACTTCTCATTTTCATGAAACAAACAAGGCTGCCTTACTCGGGGTCTTCTTTCCGATGAGCTAGCACTCACTTCTGCTCTGGCACCACCACCACCAGAGCTCCCTCAACTGTGCCACCGTCCATACCAATCTTCACCATCATAGCCCAACCCCTTTCTTTCTGTGAATATATGTATAATTCATCATCGTCAAGGACTTTAAAAAAAGAGAAGGACAATCAAGAAAAACTCCAAATTAATGCATTTAATTTTGCAAGCTGACAAATGATAATTCTCAACTCCGTTTGAGCTGAGAAGAAGAAATGACTTTGACATGGACACAATCTGCCACTGCATCACACATACACAAACAATCGAGAGAATAGTTTCCGTTATAAGGTCTGATCTAAGCTTAAGCCTAAGGTAAAATGGGTTAGAATTTAAAAACAGGAAAGGGTATTTCTACTATGTAATCTTGAAAAAATAGGAAAAATAAAGTTACCGCTACTGCGTGGACCTCTGTTGAATCCAAATAAGAAAAGAGCAGTTCTTTCACGTAGTTGGTTGGTGATTTTCAAGAACATGTATGTTTTATGCTGTATAATAAAATCTTATCAGGTATTATTCATTGATTTCAACAATGGGAGTGAATAAACTAAGGTTAAAAGCACGGCATATGTGTAAAAATACTGTTACTGTATCTCAGTCCCCAGAAAGCTAGCACGTAATCATGCAGAGCATCATAGTAATGCTCCCTGAACAACACAACAAGGGAACGCAGTACCCAGTGAAAATACAGAAACCCTAATTACATGAACAATATTTTCGCCCCCATCATCTAGAGTTACAGAATCTTTAGCCAAGCATTAAAGTTTTTCTGATTTCTGACATGTATTTAAATAGCGAAAATTCAACTCACCGGATCCAGCAAGGATCATTTTGCAGTAAGAGATCCGATAGCTCTGAAACAGAGTTGGAATAAGAAAGAAATCATCAGTCGGTACATACTTTAATAAAACAAAATCAATATGGGGTTGAGCTTAATGTGCTAGGTAACTACCAGAGGCATCTTAAGAAATCTATGAGAAAAAGGAACAAACGGTTCTCTCCATCAAGCAATTCAGGTCGAACCAACCGCTCTAAATTCAAGTTTCTAGGAAGAAGATTGCTGTAATACAATAAAGTTGTGACTGAGGCAGTCGGCTGAGACATTAGTGCACTGATTAGCCTCACTAGCGACCAGAACATCCATGGCTGGAATGCCTGCCAGAAAATATAGTAACAGCATAAATAAGAACCCTTGAAGTGCATAGAGTTTCATGTAGTGATCATATTACGAGTTTTATACCGAATTAACTTTTCCTTTTATAAAAAAAAGTACATGCAAGAACAAATTATAGAGAGAAAACATACCATATTGATTAGTTAAGAGAGAGGAAATTCGCTTGAACGAAGGGAAATCATGTTGGTGATAGAACTGAAGCTGAATCACTGAGAAAGCGAGGAAAATCAGTTGGCAGTATAGCAGATTGAAATGTCTCCTTCTCTTCAGCTGCCAATCTTCAGCTGCTGTTCAGACCTACCCTTCTCTCAAGGCTAAGGGGTCAAGATATTATTGGGCTTATATCGAGTTAGTTGTTGCTGAACATTGGGCCAAGTGAGACTCACGCAGCCCATCATTATTAACTAAAGTTGTTTAGCAAATATAGATTTGAAAATATATTTTCTGGGGCTAATTAGTTGAATTTGGAAAGAATATTAAATAAGGTTTCGAAGAGTAAATTGCTTGTTCTGTGACTGGAGATGCTTTCAAGTTCGATGAGAATGAGAACATGAATATCAATGGCTGTCGTGAAAAGTGCTGAAGAAACTGCTCATGTATTTGCCTATTCGTCCACCAATGAGTATGAAGGCATTGGTTGCCAGATTTGGAGCAGAATGAAATTTGGAAGATCCCAATACCAAGGGGGCAAACTTTATACATCCTTGAACTTGAATCCAAAGGTAAGATGCCTTGTCTCTAGAAATTATCTTTTCAGACAGATGCCTCAGAGGACTGCTAGACGTATATGCTTTAATTTTATAAAAAAAAAGGCCAAGGAAAATGTACAGCATTTATATTATTAGAACAGAGGAATACTTGATACATAATTTACATTTCAGAGGAAGAACATAATAAACAGATTAGATATGAATTATGATTGCTCCATAAACTCACTTTGCTTGCTATTAGTTTTCAGCTTAGAGATAATCTCTAATGCCCAGGAGGTAAAAAGAACTCAGGTTAGAGTCCTACCTTTGCAACCATGCGAAGCAAATCGGCTCACCGGAGACTGACTGATCATCATTGTAATTTAAGACTCTTGGGTATAATGAGAATTTAAAGAAACATTTTACATGAACACAAGGCATCAAGCCTGCCTTGTCCAGTGGTTGATCATATAATTTTTAGGGGGAGCTCTGGCTATATCCTTGTTATGCTTCTTATTCTTTCTAATATGGAGAAAATGCAGCGATCTAGTCTCCTGGATGTTGAAGTCGGAATCCCTGTTGCTATTGTGGAAAAAATATAAGGAAAAAGGCATTAATTCACTTTCTTCAATCAATAAAAAGAACTGACACGGAACAAGAGATACTATTGTCTGAGCTGGAAATAGCAGCAAAACATAACCCAAAGAACAAGGTTTTTTTTATTTGACTTGGTTTTTTTTTTTGTTTGGGTTCGATTTGTTTTTTCAGTTTTAGACTTATAAAATTGAACCGGTCGATTTTTTCAAAATTTTAATCAGTTTAATCAGTTTTTTTCACGGTTCAGTTTTTTCAAATTTTTTTTATTTTCTTGGTTTTTTAATTTTTTAATCACTCCTATTATAAAAATAGTCTGGTACAGGGAGACATTGCAGGTTAATAATGTCCATTGCAAAATTAATAAATTGAAAAGGTTTGGGATGATACGTAAGGAATTAAATTAAGGTTTATTTATCAAAAAGCTTGTGATGATTGAGGTTTCTATCAAAACAAACGTCTAAAATCAAATTTCCTGTGGAAAATCTACATGCTGACCCCACCAGCACCAAAGGGATTCTTCCTTTTTTTTTCTCTCTTTAAAAAAATTTTCTCAGTACAAAGTCACTGTTCATATCTTGCCCAATTTATTTATTTTTAATAATTCTCAAAAAAATTTTCTTGCAATTACATCCTTTTACAGTCTAGTTATACAAAATTAAGCTCCAAATTAAAACATGGAGAAAATACGTGACTCGCCCCAAATTTATGACATTTTTTATTTTGATTTAAAATTTTTTTATTATTATTTTTTAATCCTTGAGCCAGAAAAAGTAGATAAAAAGTTGCTGGAAAATAATGAACGTGAGAGAAAATGGTTTGTTGTCACAATACTAACAACAAAAATGGTTAAACTTGGTGTCAACAAGTTTTATTCTATGAGAAAAGTTCGATAGTGGTGGATTTTTTTAAGCCCCCCTAATACACCTACTCAGGCCCCACGCACCTGGCTTGACTTTTTTAAAAAAATAAATAAATAAACCTTTAGCATTGTTTTTTTATGATTTTTTTAATTTTATTATTTAATATTGGGTTGATTTTGATTTGGTCTTTATTTTTTTATCATATCATTAAAAAAAAAATATTATTGAACTTATTGAAATCCATAACTCAGGTCATGGGTTTAGCGTGTTAACTAGGATTGACCAAAATAGATTCAATAAGTCACCATCTCAATGTTAAGAAAAGAAGATGCGAGCTTCAATTTTTTTTTAAAAGAAAGTCAAACCCTTTTTAACAGTCGTTCAGATCGCCGTTAAACTCGCGTGTCCGGTCTTTGTTTTTTATGTTATTTTGTTGTCCTTTGATTTTTTTATCTTGAAACTCGCCAAGTCGACTGGGTCATATCAAAACAACTCCCACATGATTTAATTGGAAACCCAAACTTTGTAAGGACTCAAGTTGGGAGTTTGAAGTCTAACTCACTGGACCGAGTTTAATGATAATATCAAAAAATTCCTCGCAACTTACATATTCTTTTTTTATGTTAAAAAATTTAATCCAACCTATAATATAGCACGGGAAGTAAAGTAGTTACTTATTATATGTCCTCTAGGTATCAATATTAATTTATTTATTAATATTTCATGAGTGGTCATCATCTTTTTAGTTGTTTTGTTTGTGAATGTATGCAATAAGTACCACAATCCATTTTGCATTTATATAAGTAAGATAAAAGAACATAGCTAAAATTATTAATTAAAAGAAATTAAAACCTATTGGAAAAACATTGTAGCTCCACACTCAAAACACTGTTTACTGGAACAGTGTAACGATGTTTTCACCCCTTCACTAAAAAAACTTAACACTAGCTTAAAGGAGCATTGATGTCTTTTCAGATAACTCATTTTTCATTACAAAATTGTTCAAGGACAAATAAATTTTTCTCCATCTTAATTGCATAGTGAAATGACCAAAATATCATTGGTGTCAAGGGGTATTTTTGTATTTTTACAATGGATTTTTCATTATTAGAATGTTAGTTGAAGGGCAATTTGGTATTTAACCAAATATAAAAAAGATAATAAACAATCAAAATGCACAATGAAAGGACAAAAATATCTTTTAAAGCAAAAATTTTAAACCTTGAGTCAAGGGACTTTTTGGTCTTTTCATGATAGCTTTTTTTGTAATTACAAAGTCAGTTTAGACGCAATTTAATATTTGGCTATAAAAAAAAAAAGACAGGCGCGTACAAAGCACCTAGAGGTGCGTGGGAAGCACCCGTGCAGTTTGAACGACATGTACGACACCTCTTAGCATAAAAAAATATCTTTCCACCATCTTTGGAAGCACCATCGTGTACTCTTCCAGGTGGAGCGGCACATATTGGCTTTGGTGGTCCAGTTTGTTGTCCGTTGGCCTTTTTTTTCTCCACCCTAAAAAATTATAGTTTGTCCCTCTTTGTTGTTGGTATTCAATCCATATTATTTTGATTTTGATTTTTTCTTCTTGGTCATTTTATAGAAGTTTTATTTGTTTTCAATTTCATCATTTAATTCCAATTTACCAAATATTATATTTCTAATTTTTGTAGTTTTGATTTCTACATTTTTTCCTTTGCTTTTTTGTAAAATTGTTTATTGGTTTTTAATTTTATCCTTCAATCTAAATTGATGGTATTATGTTTTCTAATTTGGTCCTCATTCTTTTAATTTCTATTTTTTTTCTTGGTACTTTTGTAAAAGTTATTCTTCTTTACAATTTTACCCTTCGATCAAAATTTTGTTTTTTGCTTTTAATGTCAATTTTGCTCTTCATTCCTTTGATTTTTTAGGTTTTTTTTGCTAAATTGATTTTTCTTTTCAATTTCACCCTTCAATCAAATATAAATTGATATTTTTTTAATCCTTTCAAATAGGGTGCTTCGAGTCTAATGATCTAGGTTATGGGTTTGAAAAGTTAACATGAGTTTTTTTAAAAAAAAAAACATTATAATTCTCTTTATTTTTTTATTAGGTTATTTTAATTTCATGATCTAGGCCGCATGTTTGGCGGAATATCCCTGGTTGACTCGACCTTGATAGCCGGAGTTATAGGTTTGCCATGCTAACTCGGGATAACTAGGATCAATTTTTTTATGTCCTTTTGTATCCTATTATGTTCTTTTGTATTTAATGAGTTGTATACTGAGATACATTGTTTATCTTCTTTTGAAAAGAAAAAAAATTCTCAGGTTTTCTAGTCACTTTTCTTTTTAAATTCGATCCATCTAGTATCGTTTCAACTTATTCAACCAAGTCAAGTCTATAACCTAAGTTGCATTTTTTTTTGTTTTTTAAAACACACTTGTAGTAACTGAGCATCATTTTATGCGCAAAAAAAATAGTCCAGCCATGTAGTGAAGCGCGGACACCAAAGCTAGTTTATACTAATTGTTTAAGGAGAAAATTCTGAATATTTGGTCGATGCATAAATATTTACATGATAAAATGGATTTTTGACATGAGATCTTAGACAACGTTTGTGTAACTTATAATGAATAGGAAGTTTTTTAGAAAGGCAAATTTTAGATGTTGTAGGTTTTTTTGCACAAATTGTGATGACCCACATCAGAAAAATCCTTCTTATATAGATATTTTACATATAATTATAACAATATCTATTTAAAAAATAGGTATAATCACCTCAAAAATAACACTATATGTATATATATATATGTGTGTGTGTGTGTGTGTGTGTGTGTGTACACACATATTTGGTACAAGGAGAAAGGTAAGAAAAGACTAAAGTCTCATGAACGTAGATTCAACATCATCTCCATCCATAATCTATTTAATTCATATAGAGGATACTTTTAATATATAGAAGAAATAACTTGATTAACACCCAGTTTAGCAAGGAAATCAGCAACAAAATTTCCCTTCTATGGAGTATGCTGGAAAGATACCATCCAGTCTCTAGTGCATAAATTTTTTATGTCACTAAGAAAGACCCATGAATTATGAGTTTCAACCACTCTACTTGAAATAAAGGTAAAAGCTTTGAGAGAATCAAATTCCAAGATCAAATCTCTATGCCTTTTTATCCCAAGCCTTGCTAAACCCATACTTCATTGCTGCCATTTCTGCTTGCATGTTAGATATGTTCCCTATATTGTAAGAAAAATCTGCTCGCACAACCAATTTCAACAATGATCCCTAAGCAAACCTAGTAATCATACAAGACTTAAGACATAATGCAAACATGTGTATGGTTGAAGATAATGAAGGATAACCTAACCTATCACTTTTTTTTAGAGTTGAGCACATTCAAATCTACTTTATTGAACATTTTATTTAATTTATCATTGGGCTTAATCTTATGTTTTTTTTTTACATCTTATTTAATAGTTTATAAGCCCATTTATTGGTTTTGGTTAGGTTTTTTTGCTATAACTAGGAACTTTTCATCGCTATATCTCCCAATAAAAAAAAACCAAAGCCTATTCACTAACCCCCACTTCCCCATATTCATTCAACCATTGAAGTCTATAAAGTTTATACTGCTTTATTGTATTCAAATTCAACTTCCTAATAAGTGTAGTGTAACACCCCACCCCACTAGCAAGATATTGTCTGTTTTGGGCCTCCCAGTCCACCCAAATCCAGGGCTTCCACCCAGGTCCCCCTCATGGGTTTGTTCTTGGCAGCCACGCATGGCCCCAAAACGCGTCTTACTAGTCAAGGTGAGCATGCACTTATAAGGCCCTGGCTCTGGACGCTTGCTTCCGATGTGGGATCTTACAATCCCCCCACCTTAAGACGAGCCATCCTCGGCTCTGATACCAAATGTAACACCCCACCCCACTAGCAAGATATTGTCTGTTTTGGGCCTCTCAGTCCACCTAAATCCAGGGCTTCCACCCAGGTCCCCCTCACGGGTTTGTTCTTGGCAACCACGCATGACCCCAAAACGCGTCTTACTAGTCAAGGTGAGCATGCACTTATAAGGGCCTGGCTCTGGACGCTCGCTTTCAATGTGAGATCTTACATGTAGTATTAGAAATATTAGCACAACTCTCACTATTTATAATTATACTACATATCTTATTACTGGAATGGCATCTTGTATGGAAGATATTCTTCCTTTGTTGCTCCAAATCATCCTTTTTAACCTGAATATTCAATACACGCTCAATAACAAGTGATTCTCCCTCAATTAGGTACTTTACATCCATATCACTAACATCCTTAAGTGGCACATCTCATCATCAATATTGTCACTTTCAGTTTTAACATCCTTATGATCTTGTAAATCATAGCTCTCTTGTTTGGGCATTGAGAAGCTACGATCTAAACTCGAGGACCAATCTTTTTTAAATGAGAAAAATATAAGTTTCCTACAATGGCCCAATTTATGTTAGGCTACTTGAGTTTGAGTTGGCAATGCAAATTAATAAAGTTTTTTTTATGTTATTTACTATCAACTTGTGGACCAACTTTGAGCTCGAAATTGCATCTCTTCATTGCATGGAAAATAAGTGTATCATATATGATTTTAAAGTTCAGAACATGATATTTTAAAATTATTCAACCATGCATGCATTAGAGTTTTGTACAAGAAGTTACAGTTACTTTATTTTTTAAGCTTTTTATGTTTATGTTTGTGTTTTTAATAAGTCAAAAACATGTGTTAGTTATTATTTATCTAATTTTCTATCAAATTCATTTATTTAGTCTCAATTATGTCATTTTGGTTTATCGTTAGACTTTGAGGGTTGTTTCAAATATAAAATGATCATTCAAATAATGTATGCATATCTTTTACTAAAATGTGAAAGAAAAGTCTTTAATTTGGCCTTTTGTCACCCTATTCGATTTTGTATCTCATTATAAGTGATGAACTTTTATCTTTAACTATGTATCTTTTAAAGTGGTGACTGAATATGTATCTTTAGAGTGATGGATTATTTGTATATGTATTTTTTTTTATTTTGCACCTTACAATGGTAAGCATAAACTATCTTTTATGTGAGTAAATTATTTTTAATATTCCTACCATCCCGTTATCAAGTTGAAGCTAAAATCTTTGATGATTCTAAATCATTTATGGATTGAGATCAACAATCAAAATTCAATGAGGATGAGAAAGATGATACTAAAATGAAAGGTTTTGATGTAGAAATATCAGTATATAATGAGCCTAAGAATGACAAAAAAGTTCGTGTTACTTTAGTTGAGGAGTATATTGCAGAGGTGGTTTTAAAAATGGTTTTTTATAAAGAGAATTTTAGAGGAAGTGTTTCACATGTGACTAAGGAGAATTTTGAAATTGATAGGATCAAAGTTAATGTTCTTTGACAGGAAAATAGTCTGTAAATATTTTTGTCGATGTTCCAGAAATAATTTTTATTAGTTTAGAACATAATAGAGCTAATAAAGGCGAGGGACTTGATTATTCTTTCATGATATTCAAGGGACATCCATGATGTGGAAGTTAATGTAATTGATGTTACATGATTCTTCTTTATGGATTGCATAAAGGTAATGAAAGAGCTTTGATTGAGCATCGACAAGATTAAAGAAAAAATGATTTAAGCTCGAGGATGAGTCTTTTTTAACCTTAGAAACATGACACGAAAGTGTCCTTTAATGATTCTATTGATGTTGGGCTAAGCAAATTTGGGTTGACAATGCAAATAAATAAAGTTCTTGATAATGTTTACTGTCATCCCGTGGGCTATCTTTGAACTTAAATTTACATCTCTTCATTGCATGGAAAAATAAGTTTATCATACATGGCTTTAAAGTTTAGACTATAGTCTTTTTAGATTATCCAACCATATATACATTGGAGTTTTGTACAAGAAACTATGGTTGTTTTAGTTTTCAAGCTTACTTTGTGTTTGATTGTATTTCTAATGAGTCAAAAACATGTGTTAATTATTATTTATCTAGTTTTCTGTCAAAGTTGTTTATTTTGGTCTCAATTTTGTCATTTTAATATTTTCCTGAACAAAGAGAGTTGTTCTAAATATATAATGGTCATTTAAACCATGTATTAATATCTTTTACAAAATATTGAATGAAAAGTTTTTCACTTGGCTTTTAAGCATACTATTTAGTTATGTATCTCCTTGTAAGTGGTAAGCTTTTATCCTTTAACTTTGTATCTTTAAAATGGTGAGTAAATTTATGTCTTTAAAGTTGTGGGCTATTTTTATCTATATCATTTGTGTGAATGAATTGTTTCTATTCAATATTCCTATCATCCAGGTATCACCTTTATTGCTCATGCTTTTTGAATGATAATTCTAGTCTTGTCTATCATTTTGGCATGAAACCATGCATACCATTTTTGCAAAGGAAAAAAGAAGAAAGAAAGTGAAATAGAACCTTATAGGAAAAAAAAAAAACTTGTATTTTGCTTCCATAAAAGAAAAAGTTGTTGGTAAACTTGTAATATTTCATTTATAAAACTATTTTGAAAATTGAATTAGTTATAATGACAAAATTATAATATTTAAATTGTTTTCATTAAATTAATTTGTGAATTTTAAATTAGTATTACATGGTGAACTCAAAGAAGATTTCAATGTGATTTTTTAAAATAAATATTACCATTATAAAATAATATATGAGATTTTAAATAATTTTATCTCTAACAATGTCTATTGAATAAAAAAACAGGATGCATTTGTATTTTTCCATAAACACTTATAGAAAGCAACATTACATGACATGTGAATGATTATGTCACCGTTTAATCAACAATAATAAAAAGTTTATTTGTCTGAGTCACTCTACTATTAACATCCACTAGTTTTATCTTGTAATATTGAATATTTTTTTATTTAAAAATATATTGAAAAAATATTTTTTTTATTTTTTAAAATTTATTTTTAATATCAATATATTAAAATAATCTAAAAATAATTTTTTAAAACAAATACTTTAAAACGCTTATCCTAAGTCCTTCAATGGGGGCAAATCAAAGTCAATCAAGCAAAAAGATGGTTCATTTACACTAGGCTGAAAGCACTGAAACTGACATTGTTACGTCATGTGTTTGTTCCAGGTGTCATGACACAACTGGTGGTATGGAAAGTGGCCTTTACGTTGGCCTTTCCATCCTTTTCATCCTTTTATACCCACTCTCGTAACCCAACCCAGCAAAGTAGCAAGCGGTGGCATCTGTTCCGCTCCCTTTTCATTTTCTTGTAATAATAGCATGAAAGGAACACACAGAGTAACCAAATTTTTGGAATCTCCTCCATTCTTGGGTCGCTCTCTTGCCCCTTCATTAATTATTTCCCCTCTATAAGTCTCCTCCTTTCTTCGCAAATATTAGACAAAAGAGTTAACCTGATGAATGCAGGGTAATGATATCATAAAGAAAAATCTGCAAATTCTGCTGCTTTGAGAGAATTTTCTTCTTGAAAAATAAGTTTCTTGTTCGGTATTTTGCTTTTCAAGTAAAGAGAAAGAAACAGAAAGTGAATCTGTGAGAGGTTCTTTCAGAAAGAGAATAACCTCTGCGTCTTTATTAGGAATTCTTTAACTCACTTCACGTTCATTTTCATTTAAAAGGTTCTTATATCCACTTAAAATTTACGAAAAGAGAATACAAATACACAAAGTATTCATCCATTCTTACAACTCTTGTGTGTGTTTTTTTGTACGAGAAAGAAAACAAGAACTGGGTTTGTGTTAATAACTAAAGATATTGAGTTGCTTGGGGAATGAATGGGAGTGAGATCATAATGGACTTTTGGCCAGAGTTTATTGCTAGCAGTTGGGGTAGGGAATTTGTGGCTGGTGGATTTGGTGGAATTGCTGGTATAATTTCTGGTTATCCTCTTGATACTCTACGTATCCGGCTACAACAATCCAACTCTGGCTCTGCCTTCAGTATTCTTCGCCGAGTTATGAGCAGTGAAGGGCCTGCTGCGCTCTATAGAGGCATGGGTGCACCCCTGGCATCTGTCACCTTCCAGGTAATGGCAAAACATTGGTTTCTTCTATAGAATACAAGTCTATCTTTCCACTTTTGTTTTATGTTTCTTAATTTTAGTTTGAATACAATTTTGTCATAATCTTCTGGTTTTTTTATTTTATTTTATTGTTGTGATATCTTGGAATGTTCAAGTTCTTGCGGTGAATTTTAAGTGATCACAAATAGGATTAGCACCTTATCATGATTAGGTCATATTTTCAATCTTGTTTGGTCCTATGAGAGTTGGGTTTCGATTTTCAAATAGGATAATGAAGTTGATGTCTGGTGAAAAACCTTAGTGAGATAAACAAGGACTAGAATATGGCAATGATGAAATTCTTGGATTGCTTTTTGTCAATCGTTCTGTAACTTCCAAGTGGTGGAAAGCGACTAGTTTTAATACTTGAAGAAATGTCATTCTCAAGAATCCGCCTGCTTATGTGATATTGTTGCTGATAGCTTATTGCATCTCCTCCATCTCCAGTCTCATATAAATCATGGATCTTATTTCCTGATTTTCATTTCCATCAAAAGAAAGGAAGCTTTATGACTTTCCGTTTCTGATACAGAAGAAAAATTACTATATCGACTCAGGGACACTGACAATGTGTGTGGATTGCAGAATGCCATGGTTTTCCAGACCTATGCTATCCTCTCGAGAGCATTAGACTCATCCGCTTCAGCTAATGATCCTCCTTCTTACAAAGGTGTTGCTCTAGGAGGAGTTGGTACTGGGGCTATACAGAGCATTATTCTTTCTCCTGTAGAACTGATAAAAATTCGCCTCCAATTGCAGAACAGAAATCATGCGAATCTCCAGGAGGCTGCTAGTCCCAAAGGTCCACTAAGTGTTGCCAAGAGCATACTGAAAACAGAAGGTCTAAAAGGAATGTACCGGGGTTTTGTGATCACGGTCCTGAGAGACGCACCTGCTTATGGTGTCTACTTTTGGACATATGAATACATGAGAGAGCAGTTTCACCCTGGCTGCAGAAAGAATGGTCAAGAAAGCGTACGAACCATGCTGACGGCAGGAGGCCTCGCAGGAGTTGCTAGCTGGCTCTGCTGCTATCCATTAGATGTTGTGAAAACCAGATTACAAGCTCAATCACCATCCTCCCAACTTAAGTATAAAGGCATTCTGGATTGCTTTAGCCGGAGTGTTAAAGAAGATGGTTACTGTGTTCTCTGGCGAGGTTTGGGGACTGCTGTTGCAAGAGCTTTTGTAGTTAATGGAGCTGTATTTGCTTCTTACGAGACTGCGTTGCGGTGTCTATTCAACAATGGAAACATTCAGACAGAGAACACCATCTAGGAAAAATTGATCTTTTTCCAGTCAACAGTCATTGGCATGAATCTGAATGTAATAATTCAATAGCAATTAAAAAAAATGCATATGATGCATCAGGACAAATGTGTTTTCATCTTCTTGCTTTCTCTCTGTGTAGAAGCAACTGAAACAACCGGCAATCAGACTCCATCATTGATCATCCTCTGTCACAGTATCATCCAACTCGCAGCTTCTTTCCACCAAATGTATCTGTGTTTTATTATACTTGAGAGTAAATTTGTCTGTCTTATTTTAAATTTTGAGTTGATCAAGAAAGTAAATTATATTTTCTCAAAAGATGGAGACAAGGAAAAAAACAAACAGTCTATAGAAGTGGAAGGCTTGATGTGATTTTTCCTTTCATTTATCACATTTAGATATCTCTACAATTAATGCCATTTCTTCATAATAAAAACCAACAAAAGTCAATAGTATACACTAGTTACCTTGCTTGTGTTTCGTTGTGAGTCTCATAAAAAGAATTGATGAAAAAAATATATAATTATTGTTATATATGCATCTTTTTATTGGCCTTATGATCTCAGGAACGACCAATCTTCCCCTCCTCCTCTTCAAGTGTCGTCTTTGTTTTAATTTCATTGTATTTAAACATATAAATTTATAATAAATATTTTCTTTTTCTGTTCAATAGATTTTTTAAAAATATATATTTTTTTTAATTATCACGGACGGTGTTACCAATAGACTCCATCCGTCGATATATTCGAGAGAGTTTGAAAAAAATTATTAAATATACCACTTCAACTGTTACATCACCAACATAATTATTCCGTCAATATTTTACAAAGGGTTGGAATAAAATTACTCTAAATATCACTGCCAATCACCGAAGAAATAATTCTATCGGTATATTCCAGCAGTTAAATTTTTTTTTGTACATATTTTTCATCTGTAAAACTATTAATTTTTTTTTTTTTACCGATGGACATTCCAACAGACCAGAAATTACTAACAAGTAGTTTTTCGATGGATGTTTTCCGTTCGTGAACCGGTCAATAAAATATGTTCCAATAGAATGGTAAAGTAAATATCGATAAAATATGTCATCGATAATACTGTTAAATGTAATAATAATAAAAATATATACTCAGAGTCGAGGGACTAACCAACATTAAGGTTACTTGAGTAGCATTTTGGCAATCAGAATTGTACAGGCAAGCCTTTGAGGTCTTCATCTACATATACATCAATGGCGGCCTTTTGATCTTCATAAGTAGACATCATCTTCATCATGCATACATCATCAAAAGATTCAATGTCCCTATCATTTCAAATCATAAATCCCTTCAAGTCCACAGCAAACACTTACTTGCACAGAAAAAAGATGTCTATAAAACACATATAGTTCATCAACATCTCCCTTTTAACGAATGCGTGGTAGCCATGATGAATAAGTATACATGGCAAGTTTTAACTTGAAAACAATTAATTAAATATTACAAAGATATACAAAGAGTTTTGGTTATGAAAAAATTAGGGTTTTAATCTGTCATAGTAAACAATTAATTAAATATTACAAATTTAGTCTTTTACTTTTACGTAAATGAGTTTAATAAAATATTATGGTAATTGTCATTATGAATATGAATAAATATAGTACCCTTCTTATATAATACTCGTGATTAAGAATTAGGACACAAGAATAAGGGAATTTATTAAAATTATTTATATATTTTTTGCATATTTCTCATTTCTATTGTTTCTTTTATTGTCGTATCTTGTTTCTATCATTTTGTTTATTGTTTTTGTTTTTTTCCTGAGATTATGGATTATAATATGATTATAATATTCTGTATTAATTAATTCTCATAAGCAGTGGCAGAAGCGGGGGGCTGGTAGGAGCCCCGACCCTGCAAGAAAATATTTTTTTCAGTCTCTCTATTTATAATTTTAATAAAAATAACTGAAATTTTAATTTTTTTAAAATAATTTTTTTAATTTGACCCCTAATTTTTTTGTTCTTCCTCCGCGCTCATAAGTCTTTATATTTGTCGATCTCCCCAGGTCTCTCTCCTTCTCATGCTTCATATAGGATATTTATCTGCAGATTTCCAGCCTTTACATATTTATGTGCATCGGTGCCCTTTTTCTCTGATTGTTTGCATCAAACCCTTTAACAAAGTCTTTTCAGTAGCCCAAATGAAGTAGGTAAGAGCTGATTGTGGTTAATTTCTAGCTGCTTGTGGTGTCTTAATTAGAAGGGTGTTTTTAACTTTTTAGTATAATTTTCTTTTTTTAATGTTTATTTTTCTTTGTAAATATTTTAGTTATAATTTGAGCACAACAAAATTTTCAAGTTTTAAATATAAATAAAATAAAATAAAATATAAATTTCATTTCCCATTCACATGATTAATTTTATTACATATTATCATCAACATTATAAAATTCATGATTTTAAATATTAACGAAACATATAGAAGATAAATCCTATTAATAATATTGATAATAGATGAAGGATCTAATTAATCAATCTTCAATAATAATAATAATAATAATAATAATAATAATAATAAAATGGCAAGGTAATTAACCCAATTTAGCAGACTGCTATGTTTCATTGCTTTTATTATTAGAGCTAACTATAAATTACTCCTTATATTTTATTAAAATTAAGTAATTATCTAAGGAGTCCATGTAGTTTAACTAATAATTGAATAGTATATTCTTTAATTTAGTGGTTTTTTTTTTTTGTAAAAGTATCTTCTTTCCTAATCAATTTTTTGACTCTTTCTTATATATTTTTTCTTTACTCTATTTTCCTAATCAATTTTTTCACTCTATATTAAAAAAAAATTGATGTTTGAAATCAATTTCTTGTTAATATATCTTTCTATTATTTATATTTACCTATATACCAAAACATGGTAATATTTATATGAATTTAAAATTTATTTTCACACCGTGTATTAACTCTAAAATATTATTATATTAATTACAATGATTAATCTCTGACCCACCATTCAATTGATGAGAAAATATTCTTTTCATATCTCATAAATCTTTGATAAAACATAGGGGTGGGGATGGGATATGTACAACAATACCTATAAATTTATTTTTAATTCAATTTTGATTTAAAATACTTAGAAAAAGATCTAAACACATTGAAAAACTCATAAATAACCTAAAAAACAAAAAAACAACAACACAAAAACTCGAATTCAACTTAAAACAAAAACTTTTCTCAAGCTTAGATATAGTTTTTAAGGCAATTTTAAAATGAAAAAACATTTAAGTTGAACTACCTTCATCAAATAGAATATTTTGACACTAATATCGGTCATTTTAATGGCCAAAATTAATGTCAATACTGATTTTCTCTCTCTACCTCCGGAATTTGGCGTCCTCTCTCAAGCTAGGGATAAAAAACAATAAAAAGAAACTTTTGCACCGAAATTGAATTGAAAAACTATTGAGGGGTTGGACATGTATAATTTATAAAAGTTTAAGGACTAAAGTAAACTTTTTTGTGATAACTTTGAAAGCATTGTCCATTTATGGTGCTTTTTTCACTTTGGTCCTCTATTTTTTAATTTTATCCTTAATTAATAAATTTGATTCAATTGTTCTTTAATTGTGTCCAAAAAGGATGCAGTCGTGCAAAATAAAAGTTTGAGGAAAAAAAAAACAAAACAAAAATTTTGAATAGCAAGTTTATAGTAAAATGTGAGAAGGTGAATAATGCACGTGTGCACAATGTTTGGAGTCTTTGTAACTAGATTATTTACCCATGTTACGCTAGGGATCACATTATTTTCTTTTAAGTTAAAAAAAAAAATTCAGGCATTTTTAACATGTTTTCAATAAGGAAAAAAAATTAATTGTATAGAGATTGATCCAATGTGATTTTGTCAATTTGGCAAGTCAAAAGGCAAGTTAGACAACCAAAAAAAAATAATAAATTTGACTAAAACAATTTCAAGACGACATTTAAAAAAAAAATTGAGACGATAACATATTAGATCGACCCGAGTCAACCCGGGTTACCATGTAAAATGTACGACTTGAGTTATGAAACCGTGATAATCTCATAGAAAGCAAATAAAAAATATTAAAGCCCAATTCGCAATCAACTCAATATTAAATGATGAAATTAAAATAAAATAAAAAATTACTAGGGCCAACCAGGTTTAACTTGCCAAACCCTTAACTTAGGTAATGAAATAAGGATAACTTCATAAAAATCAAACCAAAACTTAATTTTTAATCAACTCAATTACAAAATCAATTACAAAAAAAGGATTAAAAAAACTTGAGTCAGTAAGATTAACCTGCAAAACTTGTGACTCGGGTCATAAGATTAGGGTAAACTCATAAAAAATAAACCAAAATAAATTATGAAGCTTAATCCCCAATAAATATATTTTTAAATGATGAAATTAAAAAAAATAAATACTATTCTAATGAATAGTGCATTATAATGAAAGGAATATTGATCTCCCTTCCTCAATTAGTTCTTGTTAATAGTTTAAAAAGATGAGCTACGCTGCGGCTAAAATAAAAAATCTTTGAATGTCAAAAAATAAATATCTAGGCCATAAGAAATTATTTGGCGTTGTTGTTAAACCTGACTCAATGGGTCAATCTGGAAATCTCTTGACTTAACTTCTTACGTAGCCCAAGTTTAAAACTAAACCATATGAGAGTTGCCTAGACATGACTCATCTGACTTGGGGGGTCCAAATGCATCTTGAACGACTAGTAAAAAACATGGTTTGACTTTAAGAAAATTAAGATAACATTTGTTTTTAATATTGAGATAACGACATATTGAATTGATCTGGACTTCACGACTTAACTCGCCAAATATGTTATCTAGGTGATGGACTCTAGTAGGTTTAAGAACTTTGTTGTTAAAACTATTTTTTACTTAATTATTGTTATAACCTAATTTGAACCATTTGCTTTTAATTTAATTTTTAAAGGGGTTAAAATTTGAAATTAAAAGATTGAGGACTGATTTTTGATCAAGGGTGGGGTGCAATTTGATAATGTATATAAGAATTAAGGACTATAATGTTTGTTTCTCCTGATATTCGGTTAATCATCTTCAATTTTGATTTTTAAATTTGAATCAAGTTTAAATTTGAACAAGGATGAATTTGTGTTGTTTGAGACTTTTGAATTATAAATATACATCTCAAGTCATAGAAAAAGCAAGAGGAGATAAATCTATATAATGAGCAGATCCAACACACAAGAAAGAAAGCAAAAAAAACAAAGTAATTAATTCATCTCTCTTGTCTCTTACTATCATTGCATAGATATACAAAACCAAGAGAATAAAACACACTAGCTTTATCTCTTGTCATTTACGAATCTTTGTTATATTATATATTAGAATAAATTTGTATTTTCATCTAAATTTAAAAATTATATTGATCTAGGATGTAAAATATAATTTCAAAAAACATTGGAAAAGTGAGAAAAAAAATTAAATAATAGGAGGGTTGAAGTGAATTTCCCAAACAATTATGCTTTGTTTTAGATTTAAAGAGATTTTAGAATAAACGGATTAACTTCTAGACCATTTCAAGTTTGTTTAGAAACATATTTGAAGTCGGGCAAAACTTGAAGGATTAACATTTATTATTATTATTATTATTAGGCTCTATGAAAACACTTTACTTAGGGTAAATTTTGATTATAAATGATTGAGGTGTATAAACCAAACAATTATGAATTTTCCCCGCCGCTCCAAGGTTTCTATTCATAAATTATATGAAACGGTACCATAAGTCCGCCGGGGATGAGGCTCCAGGTGGGACCACTAGGCAAGGCGGAATCTGGACGCCGGACCGAACTAGCGGGCTTTAATGAGCCCGAAAATATCTACGCTGAATTTGAATGCAACCGCATGATCCTCTACGTGGGTGGGGTACACCACAGTTCACCAAACTCTCCTCACACGTGTCAGCCTCTTAGCGCATCCCTCCCATCTACGAAATTCAAATTAAAACTATCAACGAAACACTATTAAAATTAAAATAATTAGTGGGTCCCCACCATGTGGGATGGTAGGTGATGGTACTTGCTGTTGTGGATCAAAAACGCACCGTACACTACATACCACATTGGCCAAACACGCCCCTCCCTGATCATGATAGGAAAAAGTTATCGAACCTGGGTCATCAATGTTCATGGATGACATTAATCCAGATCAATAAAAATCACATGTCATTTTATTTTATTTTATCTTTTTGTAAAAAGTTAAAAAGATATTAATTTTTTATTTAAGATAGATTTTTACCGGATCTCATTGATGATTAATTTTTGATGCACGACTTGATTAAGGATAACGATTAACGAGTGTGTTTTTTTTTTGGTTGATAATTTTTGATTTTTTTTTATTTTAAATTATTATTTTATAATTTTAATTTTTTTAATGTGTTAATATTAAAAATAAAAATAAATATTATTTTAATATATTTTTAAATAAAAATATTTTAAAAAATAAAAACTATTATAATTCCAAACACAATATTAAGCAAGCTCAAGTTTACTAATCATGGATATGACTGTTTTGCTTGATTTTAAGATATATAAAATTAGTCCAGTTATATATAAATTAGCTTAAATATTTATATTAATTAAAAAAACATGCTAATAAGATACATATTGAATAACAAAAAAATATCAAATGCCACATTTTTTTTCTACAATCTTATGCATAAATAATCTTTTCTAACTTCTTAAAGTTAATTTTATTTATTTACTTCAAGTTAAATATGCTTAATGTTCATTCTCAAAAAAAAAAAAAAAAAAATTTAATACCATTGACTTTAATTTTTCTGCATGTTTTATATCATAATTGTAAAATTGCTGCTATGAAAATAGTTCATCTCTCGTGAATTAAAATCATTTTGGGCAAACTATAAAAGTGCCCTCTATCTATTAGGTAAATTTCAATTACATCCCTCTCCTACTCAATGCATCAATGGTATTCTTCACCATTAAGGAAATGTGAGTGTCCTCCCTCACCTTCAATTTACATCAACCTGCCCATTTAAATTGGACATGCAACTCATATATATTAATCCTCCATTTATTTAATCTAATATTATCATTCTCTTATTAATTTTTCTTAATTTGTTAATAATAAATAATTGCTATCTTGTTCATTATATACAATAGAGTACTTGATATGATATTTAAAATGATAAGATAAATAATATATATATGGACTCTATAATAATAAAAAAATTAGACTTAATTATTTACCAAGAGTACGAGTTTGAAAAATAATTTCATATATGAATTTAAATTTTATTTTTTAAAAGGTAGCAATGATACATTTATCAAAAGATCAATATAATAATAATATTAATTTAGTTATTAACATCATGATATATCCAAATTGATTAAATTAAATGTCAGCAAACAATTGAAAAAAAAGAAGAGAGAGAATGGAGTGTCAAGGATATCCATGAGTTTTATGAGACGGTGTCGTTAGGAGAATGACCTAATTGAGATGTATCCAACAGATGGAGGGCGTAATCGTAGTTTGTCCAAATAATTTGTTTTTGAAATAGACAACAAGTCCAATCTACAGAAACACTGCTGCACGCGGTAGAAACGCTTGTCCCCTTTCTGTCTTCAAAAATTCAAAATCTACTACAGCACAGCAGTCCTTCATTTTTACTCGACCCTTCTCTGTCTCTTGTACCTGTCTCTTCCTCCACTAGATTCTCTCTCTATCCATTTTTAACATTTGCAAAAAGCGATCATGTGCTGCTGATAATCTTAATTGCTACCGTTTTCTCTCTTCTAAATTAAAGTTTCAACTTTCAACTTGAATTTATTTTCTTATTTCTCCTAGAGAGAGAGAGAGAGAAAAGGTAAATAAATCAACAATCTCTCCTGCTTTATTTACATATATAAATACAGAGAGAGAGAGAGGGGTGTGTGTGATATGAACAACGGAATGGGAAGGCAGAGATCTCATCATCAAAGACAATACTCATCTTCTGATAACAGCAACGGAATGTTTTCGGAAAATGGAAGATGGCTTCAATCTGCTGGTCTTCAGCACCTTCAGAACAACAACTCTTCTTCCTCTTCTCTTCCTCCTCTTCAGGTTTTTTTTTTTTTTTGCCCAGATCTTTTAATTTCTTTTCTTTTTATAGTTTTCCCATCTTGCGCTCGAGTCTTCTGCTCAATCTGTTTGGTCCCTCAGGAAAAAAAAAGGGGGGTAAAATTTTTGAATCTTGGATTGTTTTGTGAAATGTAATTGGTTTCTCGACTTCACTAAGTCAGGAAACTGGATTTTCCCCCCTTTTTTGCTTCGGGAGTTGACTATAATTGGTTTATGATGGAATGGAAAATACAGATCTGATACTTTTGATTTCTTTGGAAAATGCCAGTAAAGTACAGAAAATGTGGCAAAACAAAAAAAAAATGTTTTTTTTTCTTTTTAAATTTTTCCTTACATCACAAGAGATTTATTTTTTATTTATTGGATGCTGCTGCATCTCAAGCAATTGATTGCGATATTTATGGTGGAATTGAATGCAGGACTATAATTTCTATGGTGGTGGTGGAGGAGGAGTAGGAGGGCAGGCATTGAGAATGTATCGCAATGCGCAAAGCAGTTTTAATAGGGGAAATGAATTTTATTCAGAGCCAACAACACCTCCTGTTAGTTCAAGGCCATCGAGCCAGAGGAAGAATGGCGAGGACTCTTCAAATGAGTTCAGTCCTGGCCTCTTAGATCTGCATTCTTTTGACACCGAGTTGCTACCCGAGGTGGGTTTTCTGTCATTTTCTCGTGAATTAGTAGAAACGTGGTTTTGGATGATCAGTAGTGATACTTTAATGTGGCATCCAACAATTGGGTCCATCCACATTCCGATAAATTGAAGTTCTATCTTTGCCGTATTGTTTGATTTTTTTTTTAGAAATGAAATGCATTCGAGCTTGATTTTGTGCACTACTATCGAAATCTTCTGCTTCGATAATCTACGCTCTAGCTATACTTTCAAATTTATAACTGCTTCTAAAAGATATTCTGATTTTTGTGCTTTGTAGCTAGTGAAGAACATCTTGTCTTGCACCAAAAAGACGTTTGAGTCCCAAGCTCTTATGGGTTGCTTGCTTTGCTGATATGTCTCATGTCATTAAGAACTCTTTTTTTGCATGTTTGGATATGGAACATGTTTCTGAATAACATAGAAGAGCTTTAGGTCTTTGAAACTGGTTCCATTTATAACCAAACAAATTGCATGGCATGGTTTTTTGTGGTTTTCCAAAAATAGAAAATACCATTCTAACTTTCTTTTTAAAAGAATAAAAAGGCGTGTCTTATTTATTTGTTGACATGCACACAAGCTTTTGAGAAGAAATGGAAGGTAGGATACATGCCATGCCGTTGCTTCAAGAAATAATGATACTATGGTGTCAGCTCTTTAGAAGTTCATCGCATTGTCGTAAAGCAGGCATTGCTCCTTGGTGTTGAATATGTGATTTGGGATTTCATATTGCAGTTGAGTGTTATGACTTTGCATCCATATTTATGCTAAGTTTTCTGTATTTTGATGATAGTTGCAGGTTCCAGGACTCTACGATGGTTCTTCTCTGTTTCATCCTGTTCGAGGAAGAAGCTTTGATGACTCTGACCCCTACATTTCAAGCAACAAACAAACTGGCAGAGCTCCTGGCTTGCCTGATAACATCCTCCTGAAAAGCTTTGCTGTAGACAAAGAGAAGACAAGTTCTGTTGCAAAGATCAAAGTTGTGGTATGTTTTTCTTTTTAGTTTCATTTGGTTTACTTCTATTGTTAACTGCTCCTTTCTTTTTCCTAAATACAATGCTTACCCAGCTTTGTGAACTTTGGTAATTTGCTCCGAATTTCATTGATAGAGTGACTTCATTTACTAGCAACGTTAATAATGTTTCTTCTTAGTGCAGCATCTGCCTTGCTTGTATGAATGTCTTTAAACATTAATATAGTATTACAAGTGAATTCTTTTAATGCAGGTGCGCAAGAGGCCATTGAATAAAAAGGAACTGGCAAAAAATGAAGAAGATATTATAGACACACACTCCAATTCTATGACAGTTCATGAGACTAAACTCAAGGTAACTGTTATATCACTTGTTAAAGAAGTCAAATAGAAATAATCAGGTTGAATCACTGGCCGCTGATCAAGGACATCTGTTTCCTAATTGGTCCTTGACCTAATATAAAATGAAATAAGAACGAAAACAATAAGATGCATAATAGTTGGGCCAAATTCATCCATGAAGACATTTAGAAGTAGATATTAGATACATAAAACAACAAGAAGGGAGGTTCAAATGTAATCCTAATGGCCATGCTTCTCCTTAATGATTATTATAGACTTTATCTGCAAGAACCTTGATTTGTCCATTTTTCATTCATTTTCATGCTTTGCACTACTCTGTTGTTTACTGATTTTTCAATTAATAAACTTTCTAGAGACTTTTATAGTTTTTTCCTTTGATAGGTGATTTGGTAGTAATTGTGGGTATTGATATTCTACAGGTTGACTTAACAGAATACGTTGAGAAGCATGAATTTGTGTTTGATGCAGTGCTCAATGAGGAGGTCTCTAATGATGAAGTGAGTATATTTTTCGTCATAATGAACCAAGTGTTTCTAGATAATGCCAGTGTTTTTATAGCTTATAGATTTACCTCTTCGCTTTAGGTTTATCGTGAGACAGTGGAGCCCATAGTTCCAATAATTTTTCAACGGGTCAAAGCAACTTGCTTTGCATATGGGCAAACAGGTGATTTGTTGTCTGTGCAATATAAGATAGATGCCTTTTACACCCTTGCTTTTGGAATTTTTTTTTTTATATATAATTTCTATAATTCTATTCTGATTTTTTTTCAGCATTTTTGTAACTTACAGAAGGCATTAGATTACACACACGTGTTCGCTCACACACACACTTGGGGAGTTTATTCCATAATCATGTGATTTCATGCTGAGAATAAATGTTTTTTAGACCTGCTTTTGAAACGCCCAACTTCGATGTATTTTATGCCCTCTTTATCCATCCAACATCAGTAGTCTCTCAATGGTTCACGACTTGATGGATAAACCATTTTGAAGTTATCATTATGCATGTTCTTTTGTTGCTCATGCATTTTTCTTTCTGTGTAGCTTTCTCACATCACAGTGATTTGCTTTAAAATTATTAATATCAAAATTCATGACATTCTGTTTTATTTTTTTAAGCCTGCTAGTTTATGATGTCTTTCACCCCATGGTGGCAAGAAATCTCTGATGATTTAATAGAACTAGATTGTTGCTGTAAAACCAGCTTGCTTTAATTTTTCGTCCTTCTTTCAGGGAGTGGAAAAACCTATACTATGAAGCCTTTACCCCTCAAAGCATCACGAGATATTTTGAGGTTGATGCATCATACTTACAGGAGCCAAGGGTTTCAGCTATTTGTGAGCTTCTTCGAAATTTATGGTGGAAAACTATTCGATCTCCTGAGTGATCGGAAGTTAGTTGCCCTGATCCTTCCTTGTCTTTTATGTAGTTATCACTTGCTCTCAGAATTGGCTGAATTTGATATGTCTCTTTGTGCAGAAAACTCTGCATGAGAGAGGATGGTAAGCAGCAGGTGTGCATTGTGGGTTTGCAAGAGTACAAAGTATCAGATGTGGAGACAATTAAGGACCTCATTGAGAAGGGAAATGCCTCAAGAAGTACTGGCACAACTGGTGCAAATGAAGAATCCTCCCGTTCACATGCCATACTCCAGCTTGCTATCAAGAGATCAGTTGATGGCAATGAATCAAAGCCTCCACGCCTTGTTGGAAAGCTCTCCTTCATAGATCTTGCAGGAAGTGAACGTGGTGCAGATACCACAGATAACGATAAACAAACGAGGTATGTCTACTCCCTTATCTTTGTGGTAATTTTTGCCACTATTGGCCATACCAGTTGGGCAATTTAAGGTTTCTGTTTCTTATTCTGATAGTGAGGGACACACTCAGTATAATGCATATGGATCTCAGTGTACCAGACAGAATTAGGATTAGGCATGGGATATTTTTCCATCTGCAGCTTGGCCATCATCTTAGGGCAGTAGAAATTGATATTTTCACACATCACACTGGACTCAACATCTGGCAAAGGAAAAAAAAGGGTTGTTTAACAATTTCCTGGGAAATAAAATTATTCCAGTGTATACCGATATTGTTACAAGGCGATAAGAAATGTAGATAGTTCATTGTTTTCTATTGTGTTTTACTTATGTCCTCTGTCCCTTTCACCACTTAATGACTCTGTAGCTAAAAGTTGATATCTATTTCATGGCTTTTTCATCTCTAGCATCCAGTTCATGGTTTTCTTAATAGCTGATGAATTTCACTGGCATAAATCAGAAATGTTCTTTCCATGTCCTTTCTTTAATGTGGGAGGGTGGGTGGGTTTGTTTAATTTGGTTGTTTCATATATACGATGCAGGATGGAAGGTGCAGAAATCAACAAGAGTTTACTTGCATTAAAGGAGTGCATCAGGGCTCTTGACAATGACAAGAGTCATATTCCTTTCAGAGGAAGCAAGCTAACTGAGGTTCTAAGGGATTCTTTCGTTGGCAATTCACGCACTGTTATGATATCATGCATTTCACCAAGCTCTGGATCATGTGAACACACTCTTAACACCTTGAGATATGCTGACAGGTACATGAAAATGATTTCAATTGCAAGATGTTTATGGTATGATTTACGCTGTCGTGATCCTTTTATACTGAATTTGCTAAGTTTTCTGTGCAGAGTGAAGAGCCTCTCAAAAGGGAACACTTCCAAGAAGGATGTATTGTCCTCAACTTTAAACCTAAGGGAATCAACTACTATGCCCTTGTCCTCTGTTTTACCAGTTGCATCCGCGTATGAGGACGATGCAAATGATGCATGGGCAGAACAAGATGAGAGAGATGATTTTGATGCATCAGAAGAAGAATCATATGAACAAGAGAAAGCAATATGGAAGGAGAATGGGAAGCTAGAGCCATACAATCTTTCTATTTCAGAGGATAAAATACAGAAACCCAATGGTCAGACAAAGTGGAGGGATATGCCAAAATCTAATCTTAAGAACTCGCATTCAGATAATGACTTGAATGCATTGCTACAGGTGATTTAGAAAAGAATAATTACTTAACGAATAAATTCTTTTGAATGTGCTGAAACCTAAATGTCTTAACGTTAATTTTCGGTTGCATGCTCCCAGGAAGAGGAGGATCTTGTAAATGCTCACAGAAAACAAGTGGAAGAGACTATGAACATTGTGAGAGAGGTTTGTGGTTTGGCCAAAGCATTCTTAGTTCATTTTTTATTATTGTACTGCTTGCATGCTTTTGTGAGAGTTGTGTTTTGAAGAAAAAGCATGT
This sequence comes from Populus trichocarpa, assembly GCF_000002775.5. Lineage (NCBI taxonomy): Eukaryota > Viridiplantae > Streptophyta > Magnoliopsida > Malpighiales > Salicaceae > Populus > Populus trichocarpa. Next base: position 7,892,860 of record NC_037287.2, on the reverse strand, counting down.
CCGAGAGCTTACATATAAATGTCATTTCCAAATTTGCAGGAGATGAACCTGCTGGTTGAAGCAGATCAACCAGGAAATCAGCTCGACGGTTATGTTACTAGATTGAATGCCATTCTTTCTCAGAAGGCTGCAGGTATCCTCCAGTTACAGAATCGTCTGGCACACTTCCAGAAGCGTTTGAAGGAGCATAATGTCTTAGTTTCTTCTGGCTACTAGTCTCACGTGGAAGTGCATGAAGTTATTACAAACGAATGCTTCTTTTATTACTGATTGCAAGATTACTGGCCTGGTTATGGATTTGGTTATGCAGCTGTTATTTTTATGGAAGCATTGCTAGAAATTTGGCATCCATGCAGTAGTTTGCTGTATGGTATTCTTTATGTGGTTTGAGGGGTTGGAGATTGAGAGATCTAGAAGGATCCCGTTGCTCATCCTTCACATGATACTACTGGCTTCTGTCTACAATTTTTTATTCTCATTTTTTTTTCTTCAACAAGTTATAAGCAAGCCATTGGATTTACGTGCCCATCAGGCATGCTTTTGTAAAGCTATGCAGCAGTGTAATTTGATTCATTAATTATATACTTCCTGCCTACTATTTAATGCTTGTAAGCTTGTTTGACGTGGTGATGCAAGTCTGCTTGTAAGTGACTGTCATTCAACTTTCCAATCAAAGTGCAAATTCTCATTTGTCATCTCCACATTTAATAATGCAAATAGGAAGATAAGAACCCTTGAATTCATACAAAATGTTTTAAAAAAAATTAGAAAATTTTTAATTTTTTATTTACTTATAAATTAATATTTTTAGTGTTTTCAAATTATTTTAATACGCTGATATTAAAAATAAAAAAAATATTTATTTTAATATAAAATTATTTTTTAAAAAGTAATTGCAATCATAACTTGATACAATGATTCAGCACAAGAAGTTAAAAATAGAAAAATTTTGTAAGTTTAAGAAAAGTTTAATAAAAAAAAAAAAAATATGAGATACATTGCAACACAATAAATTACTATGAAATAATTCACTTTTTGTATTCTCTTTTAATCCTAATAGAGTAATAAACTGATATTAAAATACAATTGAAATAACCCAAAATTTATAAAATAAATAATATAAATCCAAAACTATAATAAATAATCTAGGCTGCCGTATGTTGTCAAAAAAAAAAAAAATATATTGCTAAAAACAAGTACCTTTGTTAATTAATGTTGTGGCCGGCTTTCTGTGTAGGTTTCCTGCCAATCTTGTGTTCTTAAAAATTAGGGAATCCTTGATAATTAATTTTCCCCATTGTTGCCGGCTTTGACTCCTTAGGAAACATGGAAATTATGACAATTAACTCTCCAAGTTGCCATCCAAGAATCCTTAAAAAGTTAGTATTCCTTGTAAAATAAAAAAAATAACCACTTGCTAAATAATTCATGGAAGGAAAAAGTCTGTTATTTTATTCAATCATCAAAAAAAAAAAAAAACTAGGAAAAATAAAGGATTCAGGAAAGAGAAAAAGTTTGTCATTTTATTTAATTAAAAAAAATTCCATCATAAGATGAAAAAGATATATATAAATAGCATAACCCTAAAATATCCAACTATTAAACTTGACCCATCAGTTAAATTATCTGATATAAATAACCTAAATAAATAAAATAAAACAATGAAATAAATCTAGATGGGCTCAATCTCCCAACCAAAGAGTGACAGGCCGGGTCATCCTTCATCATCTTCGTCCATATACTCTGTAATCTGCGATGTGGGTTTGGTGTCCCCACCAATTCTCTCGCGGTTGGAAAAACTCGACCTCGTCAAGTGTAGCTCTAAACGACTCTGATAGTACTCCTAAAAATTTGGTTCAATCTGCAATAATGTATTTCTAGTGATCCAAGTGCAATTTGAATCAGGTCGGCCTACCCAACAAACTAGAAACCGCTGAACCTCAACATCCTGGTAAAAAAAACTTGTTCATCTAGAATAACATCAATATTATTCTTTTGTGCGGATGTCAAAGTGAAAGGGGTAGATGTTTCAATAGGATCATCATGGGGGGGATTATATGACTTCTTAAAAGGATGATTTGGAATAGAATGTGGTTTTCGGTATACAACTAGATCCCAATAGAGCTAAACGATACCATTAAGTTTTATTTTTGCACACCTTACCCTGTTATTCTTAAACAAATTATACTAGTCAAATAATTGATCAATGTCACATATCCACCTATCGAAGATCCACGGGTCAAGTTGACCCTTAAAAGTTAGGGTTTCTACCTTGATATGTCTCACGACTCGATTATCAGGGTTATCATAGTCATGGTGACCTTGATTGTGGTTGTAATGACAATTTCTAGGGTGAACTGGTCTCTAATAGTAATTTTCGGAATGCTCATTATCATTACGATCATCAAATTCATTGTAACCCTAATGGTGGTTATGTTGATGGTTCCTATAAGGAATCGATCTTTGATGATTCCTACGGTTTTCATTAGAATGCTCACTCTCGCTAGATTGCTTTAATTATAAAGTTTCCATGGATTCCATTCTCTCAGAGAGGTTGTTCATCTAAGTGGACATGTTGTTCATATCAGTTCATATTAGGTGTAATTGATCTTGAATATCCCTAAGAACATTACTAGTGTTCGGGTCTATGGTAACTATGAGTTTTGGACTCTGTACTAGATGACTACTCCATAAATGCATGCAATACTAATCCTAGAACTATAACTGAGATCACAAATGACACTTGCAAGTACAATGCAATATAAAATTAAAGCTAATATTTGATTATATATTTATCTTTGAGACTAAGTAATAACATATTAAATCAGGAAAATTTGCGAGCAAGCAATGTAAGTCCTCTAAATGCACACATGTAGTTCAAACACAATGTTTTAATTTTCCAACAAATTTAGCCAAGCTCCACAATTAATAAAAAAGACCGAACATTCAATACAAATGAATAAATAAGCTAAAAATTAAGGTAGTTCAAATTGTAAGACAAGCTATATTTTTATGGCCAGGCATAAAAGAATAATATTATTGTTAATTCTGGGTTAACAAGTGTAAAAATATACCAGGAATAATGATATTCAATGGTTAAAAGAAGTTTGTAGTGGCTTACTGACCAAGTTATGATTGATGTATGCTGGAATTTGTTGCAGTTGACGGGCAGTGATGGGTGATATGGAGGTTCTGGGTGACGTGGCACTGACATATCTCTAATATGTCTGTGTTGGATGGTGTGGCACTGACAAGGCTATGGACATTGGCACGTCAGTGATGTCAATTTTTTTTGGATGATATGACACTAATGTGTAAGCCGATGATGCGATGTTGTGGTAATTGTGAATTAATTTGCCTTGGAAGCCCGTTTTTTCTATTGCTGTTAATTGAGGTCGTATTCACACAAATTTATTGTGCAGTTATTGGCTTGGATTTGTGGTCGTTTGAATGTTGTGGTGGTTTAGTTGGACGTGGGTCTATTGAACTGATGTGGAGATGATGTTGGACCGATGAATTAAAATTCTTTGAGAGACTCTCTGTTTGTTGCCAAAAACAAAAAGAGATGGCTACTGGTGTGTTATAATTATTGTTGCTAGCATAGACGATCTAAAGTGTTCGAGGAGGTGAATCAACATTGATCTATAGGCAATGATTGTTGTTAGTGGTGCATTTTTTTTTGTTATGGTGGCACTGCTAAAGTTGTTGTGTTGGTTCAATCTGTTCGGTGGTGGTGTGAAAGATTTGGTCAGTTCTTGAAGATGAACAATGTCTTTTTTTTTCCAGGTTGTAAACAGAAAATTGAAGGTTTTTTTTTCTAGATCAACTGTTGATGATGATAAACCTATAAATCTTCACAAGCTCTAATAGATCGATTAATTATAAAAATAATTAAAAGTATGTGCTAGATACTAAAGTTGATGTGGAACAAAGGACAAATAGAATTAAAGTAGAAAAGAAAGAAGCTTTAGAGAAAGAAGTTAAGAATTAAAAGCAAAGAAAAGGAGAAGTTAGGAAGAATAGAGGATTCGGGAAAGCAAAAATTTGTCATTTTATTCAATCATAAAAAAAACCCTTATAAGATGAAAAAAATAATATAAATAGCATAATCCTAAAACATCTAACAATTGGGATTGACCATCAATTAAAATTTTCTAACATAAATAACCTAAATAAATAAAACAAAACAAAAAAATAAGCCTAGATGAGCTCAATCTGGATCAAAAAATGACAGGTCGAGCCATCTTTTATCATTTCTATCCATATACTCGTGTAATTTACGATATAGGTCTTGTGTCTCCACGTCCAACCCATACAAGAAATCTATATAAAATAAGAAAGTTTCCCCGTAGAAAATCCATAAATCAAAATGAAAGATAATCCTAAGTCAATTAAAAAAATAATAATGCAATTCTCGCATAATAGCTTCTAGGCTTTATCTTAAGGCCTTCTTATACTCTGATAGCTAAAAACTTTTAACTTTATATAAAACAAGGCCTGTAGAATCTCTTGGTGAAATTTCAGCTTGATCTAACTGGTGAATTGAAAGTTATTCTTGTTAAGCGTAAAACTGCATATTAGAAAAAATTATGCCAAAAACTGTATTTTTAATCTTCTTGGCCCTTGTCATTGGCCTAATCAGCATCTTTAATAGATTTTTTTATGGTGCTTATCGGTTCTCATGATTCCTCATCTACTCAAAAGGATTTGACTTCATCCACATTAGGAACAACATCTATGGGCAATACGTCTTCACAATCCTATAATAAAAAAACAACAACATTGTTTTGCAGAGGATTATTAGTATAAAAAGCATGTTGAACAACACTTTTTCTTGCATAAAAGATCTTATGCTAATTTTTTCTCTGAACAATTTCGTTTCTCTTCTTTGCTTTTTTCTCTCCACTCTCGACCAACCCGCTATTTTTTTCTCTCTCGGCCAAATCAAACTTTTTTCTCTCCTTAAAGCTCAAGACATTTTCACCCCTTCAGCCTCACCTTTTCTTTTCAATTTTAATTGGTCTTCGTAGACTTGTTTCGGGGATAATGGTACAAGAGTGATGAATTTTTCATCTTTTACAAAAGAATACTTATTTCTAAACCCATTATATATTACCTTCCTATCAAATTACCACATCCTTTCTAATAACAAGTGACCCATATGTAACAAACATCACATAAAACTTCATCATTATACTTTCCAATAGAAAACAAAACCAAAACCTGTTTATTAATCTTCTCTTTTCCACATTCATTCAACCACTAAAGTCTATAAGGTCTATATTGCTTTGTAGTATTCAGACTCAACTTCCTAACAAGTGTAGTACTATTAACATTCACACAACTTTCATCATTTATAATTATACCACATACTTTATTACTGATATGACAGCTCATATGAAAGACATCCTCTAATTATTTCTTCAAATCATGCTCTTTGACCTGAACATTCATTATGTACCATCACAAGCGATTCACCCTCAACCGAATACTTTACATCATCATCGCTAACATTTTTAAGTGGTGGCATCTCCTTATCATTGCTGCCACTTTTAATTTCAACCTCTCAATGATCTCGTAAAATCATAGCTCTCTTGGTTGGACATTAAAAAGCTATGCGATCTATTTCCAAACATCGTAAACACTTAATATCACAATTATGAAGTGTTTAAATATCAAATTTACTTATAGTATCAGTGAAGTCTTCTTTTTTACCTTTATGTGATTTGATTTTAGCTCCTATAACTAGCTTGGTTTGGGTAACTCCATCTCTTCTAAAATTCAGCCTCCATGTTGAAAAAGAACTCGAGTTTTGAACTTTTCGTGTATTGCACTTTCTTTTAAGTTGTCATTCCATCTTTGTAGCTATATAAACCATGTCTTCTAACTCTATATAATGTAGCAACTCCATCACATTCGTTATCTCATGGTTCAACCTATTTAGGAACCTAACCATATTAGCTTATCTATCATTTACTATATTCATTTGAATCATAGCCACTTCCATCTTTTTATGATAGTTTTTTACACTTTTAGACCTCTAAGTTAGGCTTTCCAAGTTCTGATACAAATCTTGATAATGATGTATCAAAATAAATCTCTTCCTCGTGATTGCCTTCATCTCATCCCAAGTGTCAACATGCCTTTCATGGTTTTTTCTTTTACTAAAAACAAGTTGATCCCACTAAATTATAGCATAATCAGTGAATTTAATAACAATAAGCTTTACATTTTTCTACCTCGAATAGTGATGACAATCAAAGATCAACTAAACCTTTTTCTCCCACTCTAAATATACCTCGAGATCATTCCTTCCTTTAAATAATTAGATTTTCGGTTGGAGTTTATGTCCAAGCCTTGATACCTAAAATCTCTTCCTTCTCCTTTATAGTTGAAGTTTTTATCTTGTCAAAGCCCCTAATCTTTTCGGTTTTTAGGCTACTGAAATCTATCACCTTAACTGATTGATGTATGGTCAAGATCTTCTGCTTCTTCTTCTTCATTCTCAATAACAAGTTCATCTAAAGATGGTGTAAAACATCCTTTTGGCCTTCTGACATTAAGGCCCCTTTAGACTGACCCCCCATTCAAACTAGCAATCATGGCCTCTTATCTTTTTATTTTGTCAAAAATCTCATTAAACCTCACACTCATCCTTTCAAATTGCTGCTGCATAACTTGTAACATAAAGAACATATTTTCCTTCTCCTTCATAAGTGATGATCCGTCTTCGGAAGACATTGTTGAAATCTAGATTTCCATGTTAGTAGCAAAATATATATATATATTCTCACACACTATTTCATGTGTTTACATACAATATGATTTCATTGCACTCGTGTTTAACTTAATTTTGGCTTTTCATGATAATATGCTTAACTTTTCACCTTTTACCTCTTATGCTTTTCTTTTCGCTTCTTTATAAAACTAATCACAAACAATAAAAAATCACAACCTCATAATGATTAACCATAAATTTTAGGATTAAAAACAATCAAGACAAAAAAATGACAACAATAATGAAAATGATAAAAAAAAAATGAATATGATAACAAACATAAAAACAAATATGAAAGCAAAAACAAAAACGGATGCAATAAATACTCTAATAACCTAAAACCACAATAGATTATACTAACATGAAAATAACAATAACAAATAAATGGAATTGATTGACTATGCAAACTAATTTCAATAAATACTGATTCATAATTTTTTTCAAATACCCAAAATCAATGACAAATAAAAAATTGAAGTTGGTATGTAAACACACTAATTCAGGTAAAACACTAACAAATTCAAGTTGGTTTGTAAATACACTAATTCTAATGAAACAATAACTTTCTAATTTCTTAAGAATTGTAACTTTCAATTTTTTTAATTCAATGATTACGATGAATTTTTTTTTTTTTACTATTGGCACAATCAGATTGAAAAACAAAGAAAAATTAACACGGAAACTTAAAGATAGATGAATAGATAAAACTTGAACTCGGAGGATAAGAAACCTTGAACCCATATGTAAGAAAGAACCACCCAAAAAAGCTAAAATAAGATTATGATAAAGAATCCAACACAATAATTATCTAAACCAAGACACCAAAGTTATTGGATGAAAAAGACATTAACCTTATAATTATAATGAATCACAAACTAAGGTATAAAGAAAGAATGTCACATAGACAATTAATCTTTAATAAGTCCAAGAAAAGTCCAATGAAAAACCAAAAGAATGTCATAAAATATTATTATGAAATAATATAATCTTTGTGTTTTCTCTTTCAAAAAGTTATTTATAGTTTATAAAATAAAATAAACTATAATAGAGTAATGAAATGATATTAAAACCCAATTAAAATAACCTAAAATTTATAAAATAAATAATAAAAACCCAAAACTATAAAAAATAATCTAGGCTGTGGCATGTTGTCCCAAAAAGAATTTCTGAAAACAACCGCCTTTGTTTAATTAATGTTTTGGCTGACTTTATGCGAAGGTTTGCTGCTCATTTTGTACTCTTGAAAACTAGGTAACCCTAGCTGCCGACTTGGACTCAAACATGAAAACTGTGACATTCACTCTCTAAAAGAGTACATATTTGTTTATGTATTTTCAAAATATTAAAAAAAATTTATTTTTTTTATTTTAATTAATATTTTTTGAATTTTTCAGAAGTGCTAATATCAAAAATAATTTTAAATAAATAAATAAATAAATATTATTTTGATATATTTTTAATAAAAAACACTTTTAAAAGCAACTACTAAGAAATTTTTAAAAAGTATACATTCCTTGCAAAATAAATGAAACTATTTTTTAAATAATTCCTCAAGCTACTGCCTATATATTCACTTGTAGAATAAGAAAGCTGCCTCATTTGAAAATTTATAAATCAAAATAAAAGATAATTTTAAGTTACCTAGAAAAATAATTGTATGATAGTTTGTTTTTATCATAAGATCTTCCTGCATTGCAATTGTTATTGAATTTTTATCTTATATAAAATATAGTTTTTTAAATTTTCTAGTAAAATTTTAGCTCGATTTAATGTTAAAATTAAAAATTATAATTGTTAGAATAAAATTATATATTATATATAAAAAATTAAACCTAAAATCACCTTTTTAACCTTCTTACCGTTGAACTTGTCATTGGTCCAATCAATATATCTAATGATTCCTTTTGTGTGATTATATAAAATTGCTTCTCACTCTTGCTTGCATCATAATACAAATTATTAATCATCAGTTGCCATGGCCTAATCCTTCTATAAGAAGAGAGTATACTACTAATTAGTAATTAATGATTAATGGCCTGAACTAGATTCCTAACTAATTCTCGGCCCATCACAAATTCGCTCGCAAACAATCTTAACTAACTCTCGGGTAAAAGGTTATAATAGTCATATCAGACTCTCTTCCCGCCATTTCCCATCCTTTGTCTGTTAAAAGTGAACAATGCAACCCATTCTTCTCTTCTGCCCTCAGAAACAATAACCAGAGAGAAATTGAAGGAGGAAGAAGAGAAGATGTTGACATCGATCTTTGGAATCGGAAACATGAGAAAACTGAGCTTTCTTGTATTCATTATTTGCATTTTGATCTCTGTCAAGAACCAAAATGCAGAGATCAAGAAGAACTCGTGGCCATATTCATCGTGGGATTCCTTTCCTTCCATATTCTTGTCTCCTTTGTCGTTTATGGAAGAAGAAGAAGAAGTAGGGCATTCAAATCGGTCACTTGAGTATGATTTCTATCGTGATTCGTGCCCACAGGCAGAGAGAATCATTCTCAGGGTGGTTCAGGAGCTTAACAAAGTCAACACCAGAGTAGCTCCTGCTCTTCTAAGGCTTATGTTTCATGATTGTTTCATTGAGGTTGATGATCTTGATCTTTCTTTTTGTTGATTCCCTGACGAGGGTTTTTGTTGTACTGAGATGTTATTGCTCAGTTCTTAATTTCTATCTAAAGCATTGCTCATCTAGTTTGAGGGTTTCAATTTTTCAGTTTCGGTTTTCAATTTTCCATTTGTTTACAATTATTGATTGAAGATTTCTTTTTTGTTCTTATTTCTTGCTGATTAGTTTTACATGTGCCTTGTTACATCTGTGATCTTGATGTGATTCTAAATATGCAAGAAAGTTCATCTATGGTCTTCATCTTATTGCAAGTAGACCTGACTTCTTCTGTGAATCGTTCTTTTCAGGGGTGTGATGCGTCTGTTTTGTTGGATGCTGCTATAGGCATTGATTCGGAGAAAGACTCTCCTCCCAATCAAAATTTGAAGGGATTTGATATAATTGACAGAATCAAATCAGAGATTGAAAAGGTGTGCCCAGGAGTTGTTTCCTGTGCCGATATTGTTGCTTTAGCAGCCAGAGAAGGTGTTGTTCTGGTATATACATCATTCTGTCCCCTACTGATTTCCCGCTCACTAATTTGATAATAATCCATGGAGTTTGCAAATCTCAGGCTGGTGGTCCATTCTATCCACTCTATACTGGCAGGAGGGATGGCACTCTTTCTTTCCGAGATATTGCAACACATCAAACTTCCTTCACCCAATGCTGATCTATCTGAAACCCTTGCATCTTTCGCCTCTAGGGGTTTCGATGAAAGAGAAACTGTCAGTCTCCTGGGTACCAATCTCTTCTCTATAGTTTGGTTATTGCTATCTCTGGCATTCTTGCTGAAAAAATACAAGTAACAGCTCAGAATCTGAAAGCTTCTAGCTGCATCCTTGCCTTGCTTGTAGGTGGTCACAGCATAGGAGTAATCCACTGCAAATTCTTCCAAAACCGTCTCTACAACTTCAGTTGGACTAATAAGCCCGATCCATCTCTGGATACTGGATTTCTTAGCCTATTGAGATCAAGATGCAACAACAATAACTCATCAAAGGAAGCTTCACCTTCACCTTCGCCTTCCTTCAAAGCCCCACCACCATCATCTGCACCGTCGACTTCCTTTGATGGGACCAAGTCACCATCAACAGCACCGTCACTTTCTTGTAGTGGATCGCCATCTTCATCATCCAGCACATCAGAAATGAGGGTCTCCCCATCATCATCGACAGCACCATCACCTTCCTTGAAAGGCTCAATATCTTCCCCGCACTCATCATCAGCACCCTCATCAGCTTCCTTCGAAGATTCACTGCTTTCCACACTGGAGGAGCCAGGAATGAATATGGCCTATGAGGGACCAGGAGTAGATTTTGGCACATTGTACTACCACGGTCTTTTGCAAGGTAAAGGAATCCTTTATGCTGATCAGCAGCTAATGGCTGGGGTAGAAACGAGGATTTGGGTACGAGCATATGCTTCTGACATCTCCTTGTTCCGCCGAGACTATGCGCTAGCAATAATGAAGCTCTCAATTCTCAGAGTTCTGACAGGATCAACAGGCCAAGTCCGGCTCCATTGTTCAAAGGTGGCATGAGAGAATAGCAAGAAGTGAAGGAGAGTGTATTTAGTTGTCTAGCCTCCTTTTTTGGCTTTTGCGCTCTTTCAAATTGAATCTACATCATAGAATCCCGGCCTTTGAACTAGTTTCAAATGCTCTGAAACTTGGATTGATTTGTGTTGCCATTTAATTTTTGTATCCGAACTATGAGAAACCCGCTGTTGGTTAATTGTTGAACAGATGCTGTAAATGGAAGTGAATCTTTTCTAGGTAATTGATGGTTTAATTCATCACCACACTAACAGGCCTTTAATTCAGGCCATTATAGCCATATGGCGTGTGATATTCTATTGATTAAACGAAAGCCAGGCCTTTAACGCAGAGGTAAAAATGAAAACTTGAGCCTGAAGAATATAATTCTTATGATCTCTGACTTTGGTTTGCTTATATATTGTTAAGAACATTCATGGCTAGATATTTAAATTAACAATACACCTGCCCTTTAAGGCAGGTTAATTCTCAAACCCAAGTTCTGAAACATATTTTGGGTCCTTGAGAAAAAAACAGGCTCAAGCATAGCAATCCAGGTAAACAATATTCTACAAAGATGAATATCAAAATCATTTTGTAAACAAGGCACACTCAGAAGAATACAAACAAGAAAATATAATCCATATGCACAAGAAATAACTCACGAACATTGGAAGCTATAGCCTTATTGATTCGATTCTTCGCTTTGAACTGTTGATGCTGGCAGACGCCTGTGGTACAGAAAATTCTGTATACATGTTGGTGAAAAATTTGTCGACAATGTCTTGGTACACAGGACTTTTGAGACGGGAATAGTAGTGGAGTGCCTCCTCTACATCCAAAACATGTTCTACATTACTGACATCCATCATTTCCAATTCCTTCATCTTCTGTGCTAAGACGTAACCGCTTTCATTCATGTTCTTTGAGCTTTTTTCTTCTGCTTTTTTTGGACGAAAAATCTTCTTATTCTTCTCTTCCTTTCCTTGTTTCTTCCTCTGCGGACCATTGGCAAGGTTCCTGCCAGTTTCATTACTCACATCTTCATCTCTCATAGGCTCTTTTGACGCCATTAAACTATTGCCCTTTCTCTTCATTGCCTTTTCCAGATCACACTCCCATTCGTTGCAAAAATCTTCATAGTACTGATCTGTCTGGTAATTCTTCACATTGCCGCCGCCGCCGCACGAGAAGGGGTTGAAAGAACCGTGCTTGGTTAGCTTGTGGTACCCACCAAAGAGGATAGACTTGAGGTTTTGGATGGTATTGTGAAGGAACTTCTTGGTGTTATGAATGGATTCTCTTAGCTGCATTGGCTGCTGCTTTAGTATTGTATTGCAGAGAAGAAGTCTTGTTTATCTCTTAGTGACCCTGACTGCAAGAACAGACAAAGCTCTATTCTGTTTGGTTTCTTTTCTTCCCTAAAAGTGTCTTACAAGTACAGATAGGGAAGATAAAGACAGCTGAAGGTTCCTCAAGGTTGACAAGAGATAAAGACAGTAGAGCTGAAGGCAAAGTTACACACAGTGCCTTTTCTTTTCGTCTCTGTCTTCAAGAAACAAGTAATTAGAAGCCACAGCAACCACAGGATTTTAAGATGATAGATCAGTGGTAGATATTGGTGTGAATAGAGATCCAATTTATGCCTCTACCATGAACAGAAAAGACATGCCACTTGAGCAGCAAAAGATGAATAATAAATAAAGAGCAAGAGAGAAGAAGACTAGGGAATCCTTCCTCCCTTCCTTCCCAGTGATCATGAACGCTTTATATATTTTGACTCTTTGTAGTCTAAAGTGCAGTTCTATTTGATTACGTGCAAAGCTAAAGGTAGCGTGGTGGGTGGAAAAGGCTAATTATTCCTATAATCCATGTTACTCAACCACCACTTAATAGCAGTTAGCCAATTTTTTTTTTTTTTCCTTTGAATTTTGGACCCTTGAAGCCAACGGTCCTCGTTGCTTGCGTTATATCAATGGACAAAATATCTTGAGCTTTTGCCACGGATTCTTGCCATGCTTCCTAGATCAGAAATAAGCCTTGTCTTGTTTAATATTTTGAGATTGTTTGGATTTCAATCTAGAACAAAGAATTTATATGTAAATAGAAAGAAATGAATGATATTCTCGTGATGCAATTAAATCCTCCATGGAATCATCCCTCCTTGCATTTATATGTGTGAGATGCGTGGACCCTAAATGTGCTGTGAGGTTGGTGCCTAGGGACCAACACCCAGCTAATAGCAAGATAAGGTGCATTTACATTTTCATGCCAGAGCTGCAGAGTAGTCACTTTCTCACAGTTGCCCAAGTTACAATCCTGCCACCAACCTTCTATTAATAGCATGAGCCTTTCTCTTGTTTTTTTAAGTTTAAATCCCGGTATGATTGGTAATTGCTATTGTGCATGCAATTACTAGGTAATTTGATCAAGATTTCACATGGGATGTAAATTTTGCTAGGCCAGAGGCGGACTCGATACAAACATGTATCCATGCCCTTGAGGAATGCGAGCTGAGCGTTCTTCTGATGCAACCTTGTTTAGCTTACCCAAGTTAGCTTCTTTAAGAATGGCACAAGTCCATCATTCAGCGGCTTATAAATTGAATTTTACTCGTAAATCAGAAGCTGAAACTCTCTCCCTAATTTAGGTCATTTACTACTCTATCAATTAAACTGCATCACTTTACCTTGGAAGTCCATGCAACTCGATACTGAAGAGTCGAGGACAGCAATAACATCCCTCATCCAAACTTGCAGTGTTCCATTGATAAGGAGCCCGTGGAGTACTTTCAATTCAATAAAATACTGAAGTAAATATTTCCTTGCTTCATTAACTCGCATCATTACTTCTCTCACACAGCACACTGTCACATAAATAGCCTTTTCATCCACTCATAGATAACTGTCTGTCATAAGAACAAGAAGCATGGGATCATACCTCAATCCCAGGGCAGAACACAAGTCATGAGAGCTGCATTCTTGCGATGATTTGGTAGGGTAATTGCTGCATAACAAACCAATTGTACGCATCTGGTCTATCTGAATTGTCCAAAAATGATTTTCTAACTTCATAAGATTTCTGCAAATACATAATAAGTAAATAAATGAATTTATCAGAAATCACTCCTCTGTCCTGGTTGACTGAAAGTTGATCTGCAAGCTTGAAGAAACTAATTTCATTGAAAGATCATCAAGAAAAATCCAAGAACAATATCTTTCCATGAACAGTTTCTAGTGTTGAGGAATCCTGTTAGTCATGCAATCACATATGGGCAACAATTGCAAATAGGACGCAGCCGCACATGTACCAGAGACGCATTCACACACCAAAATCAGAATAGTGAATTCTACTATCATAGTAAGTCACGACACATTTTGGAAATGGAGATGCCTCCAGCTATTAACATGCTCTATCAATTGTCTTTGTACATCTCACAAGTCACAATCGGTACTGACTATAAAAAAAAAGGGCATGCAGCATATACTATGCTAATGTCATCGTGAGGAAAAGGGGCTCGGTCATTTGTTTTCATTTCCAAAAAGATAAAGAATGTAATCAACAAATTTACGTTGTTTGATTGTTAGAAGAGAACCTGAACAAGCCTAGTAATTTCACCTAGGCTCAAATACCCAAAGTCTTTTTCCCACTTTGTTTCTGATCTTGTAACTTTCTGCTTCCTAAGATATGCCTTCAGATACATAAAATTTTCAATTCAGATCTTAAATTGCAAATGTTGAATTTTTGTGTTCAGCTAGACTTCTGCAACACAATCTTATGAATCTCACTAATGTTAGGAACTGTTAGAGCAATGCTATTCATCGGTTGCCATCTTGCTGATGGTGAAAATTGCTTCAATAGTCCGGGAAGACATTCAAATGGACCTAATGAGCACCAAATATATATAAAGGCAAGATGAGAGCTAAAAGTAAGTAATGTTTTACAATGAAAATAACATCAGATCATGATTGAGGCATACAGTATATTCTAATTATTCACACAAGGATGTCATACAAGCACTATCCCTGTTTCAAGGATTCTTGGTTACCTACATGAATAATGTGGTCCAGGGATGAGACAAGAAATCAATCACCACCAATCATACTGAACCAAAGAAGATGAGCGCATTAATGGCTTTCATAGATCTTGTTCTGCTCCCATCTCTACAAGGGCTTAACGTAACTTTTTTCAGTAATGAAAAAGGTTATAGGGAATTTACAGCTTGTCGTTTCTGGTTTTTGAAGTTGAAAATTTTCAAATAGATAGGAAATTTAATTAATCCAAGATTCCAGATGGCCCAGCCATTTTCTAGAGGACCTATTGAAGGCTCCATAACAAAGCAAAATGCCAAATAAATATGCTGGATATCCCTTTATAGAAAGCTTCTCAGGCAGGGTTGCTATATCTAGCAAAAGTAGAAACGAGCCACTAAAATCATTGCCTTTTCAACTTTTCACAATATGCTTTAGTTATGCTATGATTTCATAGCCTTTGGCTCCTAGAGCTGATTCCCAGTAGAAAACCAAAGCAGCACAAAATTCAATGGAATGTTTTCTAAACCAGGGCAAAACACAAAAGAAGTTGAAGACCAGTGAAATACAAACTAATGGCATCAAACATAAAATGTCAACGTAAAATTGACATGTTTGACAAATTGAAAGTATAGAATTTCACTTCCTGCCTCCAGAGGAGGCTCATGTGATGGACATACTATCTTCCAAAACATTGCATGTAACCAATAAAAAAAATAAAGGAAGGCTTGCTCAACCAAAGGTATGAATTATGCATTCTAATGATAAAAGAACCAAATAAGTTTGCCTTTATCTCTCTCCTTCACATTCCTAGTAGGTGCAGTACACTGTTATTTGAAATATCTTTGCACCTGAGGTAATATAGCCTTATCTATCTCCTGGCTAGCTGCAGTTCACACCTTATCATCTCTAGATTTTGGACTTACTTTCAATAAATAGCTTAAAATATTTGCACATCCGACAGCACATTGAATCACCAATGTGGTTTTCCAGAAAACCAGTGTTAGCATCAAAATCCAAAGCCAACCAAAATCACACTAACAACACGCAAGTAAATTCTAGTAATCAAGAATTGACATCGCCTATTCCACACAATTATACACTCAAAACAATCAAGAACAGACATCATCCATTCCAAATCTTCAAATAACAAGCAAACCTGACAGTGAACCAGATATCTTCTCAATTAAAATATTCTAAGACTTGTTTTCAGTCACATTTTGTCACTCTGCTCAGATGAAGACTTCCTGCTCTGCTGCCATTAAGACTTCCCTTTGCATCCATATCATATTGCTAACAACAAATGCAAGTCTTCTCCAGGGAATAACCTGTCATTATCATCTAAGAACAGTTCAATTTAGCATTTAGTGAACCACACTTAAGTAGTGACATGGTAGAAAAATGGCAAATATACTATCAGCGTCATCATCACAAAATGCAAATTTCCAAAAGATGAACCTTATAAAAACCACACCCACCTTCATTTCTAATTCTTGATCACTCCTCTGCCATTGATCTAAGCGAAGCCCCTTCTTTCCTTTGTGTCCAATTGGAGCTACATCTTTGAATGATCCTCTAGCAGATGCTGTCGAGCACTTCGCAACTCTAGGCATTACAACTGGGTCTTGAAAGAGACATAAACATAATCCATATGATACTCTAAAGTTGTCTCATTATATCAGGCATAGCACACAGCATTTTGCAGGTTATATCCTTGTAGCACAACTTTCCATAAAAGTGAATTTTGTCACCAGCAAATTATGAGGAACCAGATCATGCAAATATAAAAAAAACTCTACCATAAATTATTCGTGAGGTGATGAAGCTCGGCAAAATTGAATGGAGTCAAATCGCAAACGACACAAGATCATGATAAAAGAGCCCAAGATCATACAGTAGGCAATTTAAACATTCAGAAATTTTACACTAAAGAAACACGAGAATGCTGTCCACTCAAGCCATACATTTATTTGGAATATAGTGTTGACGCAGTTGATGAACAGAAATAAAGAGCAAGTTCAAAAACTCAAGAAACTTGATGATTAACGTTAGATTTTACAAAATACAAATCACCCAACACAACATCTAGTTTCTTACAAAACTGAACTTCAAGCAAAATCCAAACTAACCAAACAAAAACACTTGGTTTTTTTTTTCCTTTTAAATAAAACCTTCAGTCAAAGTTGGCCTCTCACCTTCTCTCTCCCCTTCCTCCTCACTACCATTCTCTTCTTTCTTCTTCAGCCCATCACCCAAACAACCACCTCTCTCATTCTCTTTCCCCTCCACGTCACCACCAACCACGACTACCTTATCTCCGTCCTCCTCAACCACTCCACCGCCTTTCTCAGCCACACATGATCCCGGCGTCTCCTTTCCCATCTCTATTCCCACCAACGCATCTGACGCTCCCGGGACCGGCGGCACACCGACCAGCTTGTCAGAAGCGAACTTAGCCCCCTCCGGCCAAGGGTCTTGGACGCATTCAGCGGATTCATCTTCGTCTGAAAAGATGGAGGTCGCACGTGACTTGACAGCAGAGGCTGCTTTGAGGAAGGCTTCTTTGATTAAATCAGGCGGAAGGGCACAGTCCTCGAGGCCCGCGTCTTCCAGGCGAGGAGGCACGATCTGGTCAAGTAATCCAGTGCCTTCTTTTGTTGCCTCCATGAAATAGAATCAATCCTGGACTACCACTCAACCGCAATCTCTTAAAATGGTGGCCTTTTTCCTTTTTTCTTTTTTCTTTGTGCCTTGCTAGCTTTACCGACTTTTCCAGCCAAATATAAATATTAAGAAAAAATAAGATGAGATTAAGAATGTAAAAAATATTAAAGAGATAAATTTTAAGAATATTTGATAAAAATTGAAAAAAATAGTAGATCATAATATAAATTAAATTAATTTTATATTTTATATATGATTACAAAAATACTATATAATACATATTTATAGTTTAAAATAGAAATTAAAAAATAAAAAGACTAAAATAAGTTTAAATTCAAAAGAGAGTACTTTGAAAAACCAAAGATTTTTAACTAGTTTAACATGCTTGAAAGTGTAATTGCGGTTATTTTATAAAGTATTTTTTATTTTTATTTAAAAATATATCAAAATAATATTTTTTTTATTTTTTAAAAATTATTTTTAATATAGTATATCAAAATAATCTAAAACTATTAAAAAACCATTAATTAAAAAAAAATTAAATTTTAAATTTTTTTTTAAACAGAAAAACAAACAAACTTATCCGAAGTTTAATGTTAACCTCCTCTAAAAATCATCCTAAACATGAGCAAAAAGGGTGAAAAGTTACCTTTACTTTATAAACAAAGCACCCCCTAAAAATACAAAGAGCAGAAAAGCAAATAGAAAAAAATAAAACCATTACTAATTTCTTCGTTTTCTTTCAAAAAAAAGAAAATAAAAAAAACTAACCACCTATGATTACAAGTGAGCAAATTATAATTAGATCCAAGAAATTGTGGTCTTCAATTTTGTATTGAAAGGAAAAGGTTGATCTACATCTGTTGACAGCGATTCATTTCAAACAAACTCGACAGCCATTACAAGTAATATATAGTGATCGAAATGAATCATGATTACATGACAGAATACAGATGCAAACTTTTCAAGGGGCGCACAACAAGATGAAATCCAGTTTTGCTTTTGGAGCCACTTATACGATACAAAGATGAAGATTTTTAAAAACCAAATGAAAACATAGTGATGAAACTCGTATTGCTAATTGAAAAACACAGCTGGGCAGCAAGTTCTTTCAACATTCGCAACCGGTGGAAGTTTGTTGTCGCCCCCCACCCCCAACATCGATGGTGTCAGGAAGGTATCTGTCATCACCAACAAGCAAGAACAAAACAATCAGTTTGCATTTCATGACATTAATGCTTGGTTAAGTTGATAAAATTTGAAATCTAATTCCTTGGATTTTCCCAACGTGACAAGAATGCAGAGGGATTTTTTACACTTACATTTCTTCTTCAGGTTCATTCTTAAGCGCATTTTTGGCTATACACTGAAATGCAGCATCCACATTGAAACCTTCTTTTGCAGAAGTCTCAAAGTAGGGTATGTTTCCCTTAGCAGCACACCATGCCTTTGCTTTCTTCTCAGAAACCTAAAGTTGATAAAATGACGTCAATGGGGAATCTTTTACTCAAGAGATCAACATGAGAGTGGTACATTTCCCCCTCAACATTTCAGAAAGTGCACATTTTATGAAATGTTCTCAAATGTAAGGAAAATGCACGTCATGAAAAGGGAAGAATCATCCTACCACTCGACTATTGCCTCCATCAACATCTATCTTGTTCCCCAACACAACAAATGGGAAGTTTTCAGGGTCAGATGGACTTGCCTGCAAATTAGTACACAAGATATAATCTCCAGTAATTGTCTACAAACTATCAAAAGATCTGTCTAGCCCATTAGCAAATGGTTACCTGAATCAGAAACTCCTCTCTCCAATTGTTAAGATTGTCAAATGACTTCATGACATTCACATCATACACAAGAACACAGCAGTCCGCGCCACGATAGAAAGCCACTCCAAGACTTTGAAACCTCTCTTGTCCTGCAGTATCCCATATCTGCACATATAGATATATCAAGGCAGAGAACAAAGTTTACACAACCAGGCATTTCCGCTCATGTATGGAAAATAATATATAAACTCAACTGATAAGCCTTCACACTTCTGTATTTGTGGTTTAAAAACTACGTAAAGTCATGCCATGACTGACTTATGGGAGGGCTTGAAGTTACATATCATGATCCCGCGTCTTAAAGCTAATTTTTGTTCATTTTCCAGAATTAAGATAAGGCAATATTAATTATCATCTGAGGTCAAAAGAACCTTATGGTTCTTTGTAAAATTCCCTTTCAAATTAACTTTCTTATATTTGTTTCCTACCTCCTACCATCAGTAGGGCAACCACACAACTAAGAGTTTGGACCAGAACTTGGAATCATGAATTCATTTAAGCACACATCAACAGAAAATCTGGTCTGGGATATCCAAAAGCACAATTATAGCCAACATACTATAGGATAGCTTATTTATACATCGTCCATCAAGCATCTAAATACAGGATGCAACGTAATAAATTATTCTCAGTCTCCTAATACATCAAACATCCTCTTCTTGGAGTCTTCTCCTCCTCCTTTCTGAATACAGGCTTTGACCCACTATAAGTAATTGAAATTGCAATTACCCATGAAACCGAAATACTTGCATGCAAAGCACATCCACCTAGAGGCAATGCCCTTCAAATCTTATGCTTCCATTCCTAGTAGCTAACTCCTTCTGTTCGCTTTTTCTATCTCTAGTATTTTAAAATTATATATCCTTAACAAATTAGCTGGAAACAATTAACAATAGCTACGAGTCAACCACAATTAACTTCAACTTAATAACACAATTTTGGATCTACTATAAATTTGATTCATTAAAACTAATGATCTAACAGAAAATAAATAAATAAAGAACAAAAAATTATTATATATACAGATATCAAATTAAAAAAAAAAAAAAATGTGTTTGGGACCTGTAATGTGAACATTCTATCCTCAAACTGAACTTCTTTGGTTAAAAAGTCAGCTCCTATTGTTGCCTTGTATTGATTACTGAACTTTCGATTCACATACCTAAAAATCCATACCAAAAAACAAAACTATTTAAAAAAGAAGGTAATTTTTTTTTAAAAAAGGATCTATGTAGGTTCAGGAGAGTAATTACTGATTCATCAGCGATGTCTTGCCTACCCTGCATAATTTATCAAAACAACAATCACATTAGCCAAATTGAAAACATAAAATTGAGAATGAGAGAGGTAGGTGATAGAGTGTACCCGCTGTCACCGAGAATTATAACCTTCAAGAGCATGCGTCTGCGAGAAGCCATGGATTCCAGGAATCTGACAAGCCCCAATTCTGTATTATTTTTCTTCTTCTTCTTTTTTTCCCTTTCGAGGAAGTTTTAGGAAGAGAAGTGTTGTTAATTAATTAAATTAATCATTGTTTCTAAAGAAAAGTCAAAAACACAGGTAGATATGGCTTTTGGCCACTCACTTACGATGCCGGCTCCTTGAATTTCCTGCTTTCCAGGAATGCCCATGTTTTTTCCTTTAATTTACAATGAAACCCTTTTTTTCTCATTTCCTAAATAAATTTAATAAAGAAAATTCAAAATTTACTGTACTAATCCTTCTTCTTCTTTTTTTGGAAACGAACCAACTTATAAAATACAGATTAATTAGCTATGTTGTATTATTTAATAAAAAAAGCAAAAAAGAAATTCAATTATATTCTTATTATATTTCCATTTTTATTGAACTTAAATCTTAGGATTGATATTTAAAATAATTTATTTTCTTAATAAATTAATGAGGTGAAAAATGAGAGATTTTATGGTGTTATTGAGAAGAGATAGATATAATAATAATAGAGAAATAAAACAGGGGAATTATTTTTTTTATAGAATTGTATATGATTGTTTTTCTTTTATTTATCTCCTTCGTATTTATTCTTCCTAAAATATAATTATTTTAGCACCATAAGTCTTTTCATGAAATATTATATTATATATATATATATATATATATATATATATATATATATATAATAAAAGAAAATGATCTTTTACTATATAAGTGGCACAATTAAGATTTTTTTTTGTAGCGGTGGTAAATCTATAACTTTCAAATTTTTTTAATGAAAATAAATTTTTTTATATTTTTTTTATTTATACTTGATATTTTATCATTTTACACTTTGTTTATTTATTATTATTTTTTTTATTTATATTTTTCTTTGGAAAAAATATTATTTTTTATTTTTTACACTTTGAAATATTTATCACTCAGTCTATTTATATCATTCTTTTTGTTGTTATCTTTATTTTTTATATAATTTTTTTTGTAATTTTTTTTCTTTACACTTTTTTTTTTTAAAAAATTACTATATAAAGACTAAGGAAATTATGTTTCAATATAAAATTGTAACATTGTTTTATTTTTGTATTACGTTAAAAATGAGCTTAAAATCTTACTATCTTTATTAACGTAGATGATCTTCTTTATCTTTTATTATATATAAGTACTGATTTTTAGATTTAAAGTTATATTTTTTACTCGTTATCAAAAAATATGTTAAAAATATCTACACATTAATTCATTTGAGTTGAAAAAATATTATTTGACATGTAGTTAAGCGAATTGAATAGACACATGAATACTTTTGTTTTTATATTTATTGACATATATTATTCTTAATTTATTTAATTAAAAATACTTGCATAGATTTTTTTTATTTATAATTATGATTTTTGTTGTAAAAATATGCATTTGAAAAGCTTGCATATTTATTTTTTCTAAAAATATTTATCTGATTCATAATAAAACGCAGATTAAATAACTATTTATAAAATTACTTAAGAAAAAGATTTAATCTCAAAGTAAAGTCATCCAATAATATAAAAAAAATTATCATTACAAAAAATACGTTAATTAAAAACGTAAATTTTTATTGAATGAAGAAATTAATATAACTGAATATTTTCTCAAAATTAACGTAACTGAATGTTTTCTTATTCCATTATTTTGTTTTTTTATTAGTCACAATTAATACAATGCAAAGGAACTTCGTCGACCCAAAACACTCGGAACGGAATCCAAGGCATGCGGAGCACCAGGGACGCGGCCAGGTCGATCAAAACCAACATCAATCCAAGGTGTCCTATCGCATACATGACTCCGATCGGGTCTTCTCACCCAACTTGACTCACATTAAGATTAAATTAAAATTAAATCCAAAATTCAAAAAGAAAAATTAAAGGGGTGGGAAATGTATTTTAGTAGTAGATAGAAAACTGGAATAGTTTTCCACGATTTTTTTTTCTAGATTCGGTTATTTATTTTGGTTGTTTATATATAAGAATCTAACTATGTTAAGACAATTTTTTATAAAATAAAATAAATTTTGATCAAATTTAAAGATTAGACAAATTTTTAGCATTTTTTTTATAGCACCAGTGATTGAATTGACCAGGAATGGAAAAATGTTCAATCCTTTTTTTATTGTTTAATTTTTTTTTAATTTTTTTTTAATATTGAATTTATTTATGATTGGACTTAACAGTTTGTTTTAGTTGCTAAACATGGTAATCTCATAATGTTGAGGAGAATTTTTGATGCATGGTTAATGCTTGGGTTCACAAAATAAGATTCAATTTTATTGATCTACATCAGTTAAGGCTCGAGGGATTAAATTTAAAACTGAAACAAAAGCGAAGATGAAACAAAACAGACAAAGGGGAATGTTTGGCGCGTGCAACACACGTGCCAACATGTTAGGAGAGTCATCGTGTTGTGGAGGCGTGTCGATCTCCTGTGCCCTCAAATGAGATCTTTCGCGATTTCTTTTGAAATGTTGTGGCAAGTTCTTCAATTTACAGACGCATGTGGTTAGGTAAAGGCGACGGTCTTCCTCTCTTTCTCCTTTTTCTTTCTTTCTCCTCACCTAGGTTTTCATGCTAAGCTTTATAAATTTTCTCTTATTTTGATTTTGGTCTTCATTTTTTTATTTTTTTAGTTTCATTCTTCAACGTTGAGTAGGTTGGGGATTATCCTTCATAATTTTTTTATTTGCTTTCTATGGGGTAATGCCGGTGTCATGACCCGAGTAACGAGTTTGGAAGTTTAGCTCGAGTTGACTCAGATTATTTTTTTTAGATCCTATTTTTAAAATTATTTTTTTCAATTTTAGCCTTCAATATTTAGTTTGTTGAGAATTGAGTTTTGTTTTTTTTTTTCTATGAAGTTATTTTAATCTCATGACTCAGGTCATGAGTTTGACAAGTTAACCTGGGTTAATTGAGTTTTTTTCATTGTTTTTATTTTTTTATTTCAATTTTGTCATTTAACAATGAGTTTATTGAGAATTTAGCTTCATGATTTTATTTTTTTTGCTTTTTATAGGATAGTCTTATTCTCATGACTTGAGTTGCAGGTTTGGTTGGTTTACCCGGGTTGACTCAAGTTGTTTTTTTATCCTTTTTTTAGATTGAATGTTTCTTTTTTTTATCCTTCAATATTTGACTGATTAGAAATTGAGCTTTCTTATTTATTTTAATTTTTTTTTCTATGGGCTTATCATGGTCTTATGACCCAAGTAATAGGTTTTGTAGGTTAACTAGAGTTGGCTCGAGTCGATCCAATATGTCTTTGTCTCAATATTTTTTTTTAAATATCATCAAATATGTCACTATCTCAATATTTAAAAAAGGTGTTGTCTAGTATGCATCATATTTTTATTTCATTTTTTCTGTTAGAAAACACGTTAGCAATGCTTTTATATTTTTTTATGTTTTTAAAAAATAACCTAACTCGTAGTATAACGCGAGCCAAGGATCTAGTTAATTAACAAAAACTAAATAGTGTGACAAAAATATTGTAGAAGCACTCACCCACATATTGATTATTGTGCATTTCGTAAAATGCTTCTATTTTTTTTCTTTTGTTTTGAATTTTTTTTCCATTTCAGTCACCAAATTGTTTTTTCAATTTAGTCTTTTTTTGTGTTTGTTTTTAACAAGCAAGTTTTAGAAATTCAAATAATCTCATAGTGAGGTGAGCAAACACTAAATGCCACAAAATAACTTTGAAGCTGAGTTTTAGTTAAATGAATAATGATTCATAATCATAATAAAATATCATTTTGCATGTCCAAATTAACCATAAAGAAGGAAAGCAAAGTTTACTAATTCTAAATGCATGTGTTTAAAATGAGAAAATGTTATCTTTGATAATCCTTTCACAAAACTAAAAAATATCATTTGCAATCCCCGATCGAGCATAGTAAATTTCTCTTAAAAAATAACTCTGACTAGGATCACACCTTATACTAGAGGCAAGTACGATGACTAGAAAGTCAATTCAACTACAAAGATATACAAAAATAATCCTCAATGATCAAAGGTGCTCAAACAAAGCTGGAGGGACAAGATATGAAGAAATTTAAAGACTTCAAAAAGTTTGAGTATGCCATATAAAAATAATGAATATGATAATGGTTCTCAAAAGCAAATAAAAAAAAATGAAGACAAGAAGTTCAAGCCCAATATTGAGGGCATGACAAACCATTTGGCAAAGTCAACACTAAGATCCAAGAATTCTTAGACAAAAAAAAAGGTAGAAACGAGCACTAGTGATCCGTAGTCTTGAGATTCCTTAAACATGTTTTGAGCCTCCAAGAACCCTTTTTCTTTCATAGCCAAAAGCCAAATCCCATATTACGTGCCCAATAAAACCCTTTTCTAATCAAAAGCAAACAATATGGATTGGTAAGCAATGTTTTCCCATACGAAACAAACTTTTCAAAAAACTTCGATTATGTTTTGCCTTATTATTCATATAAGTAAAATAAATGCTTCAAATTCTTCTTTCCTTTGAAACTCTCAAAGTCAAAACTTGAACCCTCCTGACCAACGAGACCTGAAACAGAAGGTCACTTCACATTTTCACTAATAAAAAAAAGCAAAAATTCTTAACATTCACGAAACCCTGTCTATGGGATTCGCTTGAATTTTTCAAAACAATTTTGTTTTAAAATAACATTAAAATGGTTTTTGTGTTTGGAAACGACTTTGAAATTCCAAAGATTTACTGTAATGGCAATCTTTTGTAAAAACCAAACATTCTTCCGCATGACATCATCCCTGTGAAAATCTAAGTAAACAAAACAGGATAAAATACTTGGGGGCATGATCAAACTAGGGGCAACTCAAGAAACACAATAGGGTTGGCTCTATGATTCCTTTTCTAGGAAAACAGAGAATGGAAAGCAAAGTTGATGATCTTTGAGACAAAGGTTTTCAGACAATGAGGTATACTGATATCATTTGAGATCATCTCTTCCTGGAGGCCAAGATCACAAGTTATGACTCGAGTAAGCGAAATAAAAAAAAAACCCATGAAAGCTTGCTCGAGGATCAAAGCTTTGAAATATCCTATTTTGTGCAAGGTAATTCGGCCAGATCTAATCCTTAATGGGAGAGAATTCTTATTATTCAAAAGAAGAAGTTTCCTAATACACCAAGGAAACTAATGGGTGGCAGATTTGTTTCATATGTTAGGAAGGATTATTTAATGATTCTTCTAGTCTAGGAATGGAATTAATTAATTCATCAACTAAGGAGGAAATAATCATTATTTTAATACAAGTATAACAAGGAAACCAAGCTCTACAAGGAAAAGCTAGAGGGGGAAACAAAGGTTTCCAATTCAGAATTGATTTTCCTAGTCTATTTGGAATTCCTAAAGTCGGCAACTTTTCCTACGCATGCAAGGAAGGCTTATTCGGCTATAACACCTTATAAACTAGGAAAATCAGATTTATTATATTTTATTTTCTTTGTTAATTATGGCAGCAACTCTAAACCTTTATTTTAATTTTTATTTTAGGCTTGTTTAATTAAAAATTTGGGTCTGATTGTAAACAGGCCTTATACAAGTACACAACTTGAGTCCATTAGGGTTTAGAAGCTTAAGGGGTTAGACTTCTGAATAATAAACTTGTTTTTAGCCGCAAACTTTGTTTTGTATGTTGGTGAGATAATCTCTCTTCCATAGTTCTCTAAATAACTAAAAATAACTTATCGAATAGCAACTGACTTTCGTGACGTCATCCTTATACTTCTTGTTAGTGAATCAATATTTGTTGGATGGGGGTTTGTTTCCAATAGTATTGGTGTCGAGATACGAGTTATCTTTGTGTCATACTCCTATCAAATTTGATTTACTTGACTTTCCAGGAATTGATGTCTATGCGTGCTTAACTGCGTGATAAAGAGGTTCGTATCAACGAGGACAAAAATCTTTTAAGGATTTTACTATACTTAATTCAATTTTTTGGAAAAAGCAAAACCTTTTTATTTACATTTTCCAAAAATGATATATATATATCAACTTCTCGAGGACAAAACCTTCTTGAGGATTTTACTATCTTTTGGTCAATTCTTTGAAAAAAAATCAAAACAATACTTTTATTTATACCTTAGTCTCAACTTCTTAAAGGCAAATCCATTTTATGGATTTTACTCTTCACAAGTTGATTCTTTAAAAAAAAAAACAAGAATAAAACCTTTATTTAAACATTTTTTTTGGAAGAAAACAAAACCACACTCTTTAGAAAAAAAATCAACTTCCTAATGATAGAACCCTTTTTAAGGATTATATCATCCCCAAACCGACGATGATCAATCAATATCACGCAAAGTAAATCATATAATCACATAACAAACAAACCTATTCGCATGTAATAATGAATTCACACAAGTCAATCAATAAAGCAAACCAATATTTATCACAAATCACATTTAATTTAATTACGTAACAAAAATTATTCAAGTTAAGTAAATATTTATTGGGGATCGAGATTGACCTTTTAAAGCGACTAGAATCAACTCGAAGCTGCTAGAACGTGGTTTGGTAGTGGTGACATGTGGGTTGTAGGCACGGACAGACAAGGTGGACTATGAAGCGTCGTTGCACGCATCAACGAGGCGAGGAGGCACATGGGTAAGTGGATCACGAGCTTCTCTTCTTCTTCCTTCCTATATAGGCGATGTAGTCCACTGCCACCTCCAATGAGAGATTAGGACTGGGGAAATTTTGGGTTTTCTTGTTTCTTTCTTTTCTTCTCTCTCAGTTTGTGAGCTTGATGTTTTCTGCTACTTTTGGGTATGGTTGATGGTTCAAGTGGAGAAGACTAAGGCAATGACAACTTGATCTAATGTTAGCTATTGCTATTGTTGTGTCACCATTTAAAAGGGAAGAAAAATGGCAAAAATTAATTAGATAACTGTTAGTTTTTTGAGTAAAAAGGAAGAAGAGTAAGGGCTTCTATTGTGGTTCATGTCATTGTTTGTGGTGCTAGCTATTTTGTGGAGGTTAGATTGTGATTGTGGTGGCTGATCAGGTAGAGTTGATGGCTTATGATAGAAGTTTGGGTGGCATGACAAACCATAAGGAAAGGATTAGGGGGGGCTTGATCTTTTCTTTCTATTTTTTCTTGCTTTGGTATTTTTCTTTAGTTTTTTTTTATCTCTAAATAAATTTTTCTTTGTGTTCTCGTCTTTTTTTAGCAAGCTAAAGCATCCCTATTTATTTATAGTGTTAAATTTTATTAGGAAAAGAGCCTAACAATTAATTTGAGGATTTCTTTTTTTTTTCTTTAATAAAAATCTTAAAATTGTGGTATTTTTCCATTTTTAAAATGTATAGGATTTCTTTATTTCCTTTTTAATCATAGTGATTTTTCAATTATTCTCATTAAATTCAACTACCTGATCTTATTTTTCTTCTTTAATTAGAATCTTGAATTTTTATTTTATTTTTATTAAAATTATGGTTTTTTATTATTAAATCATGGAGAATCACTTCCTTTCTTCTTCTTCTTTTTAACCATAATAAAATATTCTCATTGAACTCAACTGCTATTTTTATTTTTTTTCTTCCCTTATAATAATCTCTACATTATGGAAAATAATCCCCTTTTATTATATTTTTTTTCTTCATTATATTATTTGATTCCTATAATTTTAGTCTTTCTTTTCTTCCTTGCCTGCCATCTTGCTTCCTCTTTTATTTTTTTAATCTTTCTATTTTATTTTTTTATTTTATAAAAAAAATCTTCACACAATAAAATAAACAAAAGTGCCAAAAGATTATAAAATGAAAGCAAATTAAATGAATTACATTGAAAAAAAAATTTGGAAATTTTTTATATTTTTAAATTACATTGAAAATAAAAAGTTAAAATTGGATTATTATGTTAATAATAGTACCACCATAATAATACAATAACACCATATTAGAAAATATATTCTGTAAACAACAAAACTCAACCATACCGTATAACAATAAGAAACAATAATAAATTTATCTAATTTATAACTATTTAAACCAAATAATCAATTCTCCCCGGTTGTAAAAATATTTTTGACACAATTCAATCATTCTAAGAAATTCTCCCAAATTTATCAATAATCACAAATTCTTACCAAAATTTATCAACTACAAAAAAGAAAATACATAATTCACATAAGCTCTAATATAAAAAAAATACAGAAATTAACAAAATTCATCAATTAACACATTCTCACAAATCCTCTAAAAAATTTATCAATTCTAGTCATTTGAACAAATTATATCAATTCTCCCAAAATTCAACAATCCTCAACAATCACATAAACCATAATTCATCTAATTTATATATGTAATTTAATCTAATTAACATAATTTATAACTAATTGATATAAATTGAATAGAACCCTAACATAGCAAAATAAACCCTAACCCTAACATTATCACTAAATCACAACAAATTCTATAAAATTACGAGTGATAGATAGAGTACTAATCTATATTTTTTTTTTAAAAAAAAAGGTGGTGAAAGTGATGGTGGCAGTGGATGAAAAAGAAAGGGGGTGACGGATTTATAGTTGAAGGATGCAAGGAGACAGGCATGGGAAACTCACAAGAAAGAGGGGAAGGAGCCATTCTGACGAGGGAGAAGAAAAAAAAAATAGGAGGGAGAAGGAGTTATATAATTAAATATCAAGTGGTTCTGCTATTGGAAGCAACACAGACAATAAAATTATAAAATTTCTGTTTATTTTTGTGCTAGTTTGTAAAATATTTTAAAAAAACAACTCCATGGTTCATCCATGCCGAATTGAAAACAGCATTACATTACATGGACATGGAATCACTCCAATACCTTACAACTTACAAGATCCTCCTCCATGCCTAATACATGATAATCATACACAAAATAACAAATAAAAAAATAAAAATAAAAAAAAAGGAAGAGAATAAAACTCAATTAATTTGCTATCCCCTGCCATAAAAATTAAAAGGGTATACAATCAGACTCTTGGATATTCTAAGCATATACAAGCACTGTAAAGGGGAAAGCAAATATAAAGAATACTAGTAGTTTAACCTTGCCTTGTCCAGATATATGAACCCTACAGCAAAATTAATGTGAAATTTGATTTTGTACACAAGCGGTGAACAGTTCATGTGAAATTTGAACTTCTGTAATCTCATTCATCAACCTGATTTTTTCTGGACGTCCAGTATAGTGTATACAACCGTGGAACAGTGACTTGTCCAAAGTAGGCATAACTTTGAAAATCAAGGAATGAAATCAACTGTTAAGACCTTTCCTGGGTATCTTTGATGTTCTTCTCCATTCTTTGTGAATCCATCTCTTGTGTAGTTTGTCGGCCTTCTGTGCTTGCGCTGAATGGGTTCTGATCAGACTCACCGGCACTGCATTCTTGGCTGCTTGTACTTGCTGGTGGGTTCACTGTGCTATCATGCTCAAGACTTTCTAGTGCTAACTTCCTGAATTTCTTCATGTCCTCCTCATGTTGCCGATTGCTATAATCTGAGCTAGCAGAACTGTATACTGAGCTAAGACCAGGAGTGATCCCCTCATTCAGTTCATCTAGAGGCATATTTCCTTCCAAAGCTCGAACTATCTGATTTGCACAAAATATGCAGAAGGGTTACATGCCAGCATAGAGTGTAGTTCTAATATTTAAGATTCCTAACAATATTGGTTCTGGTGAAAGTCAAACTAACAATATCTCACATATATCAAAATTCCAACCAAAACTGGCAATTTGGAACACCAGATATCATCTAAAATATTGGTTATGAGTTTTAAATGCTTAAAAAAATAAGTAGGACATCAACTAGTTTATGAAGGACATTGGAGGAAGAAGAGAAGCCATTAAACTTCGTATCAACATGGAATGGATAAAGCAAAGACACCTATTCAAGAGCAAAAGCAGTATACTTGGCACTTGGCAGAATTACCTGGCTCATTCGCGGTCGAAACCGTGCTAAATGACGTACACAAGCGGCAGCACAACAAATCATTCGAACCATTTCATTAGAATCATAGTCCTGCAGTTTTGGGTCGACAACAGCATCATAGTTGCTATCTTCCAAAGCTTGTTTGAGCAAAGGCCTTGCCTGTTATTCATGAGAAAATGTTATTTTCACAGGGCAATCCATTTCCAATATTCCACCTATCATTAATTTTTTGGCTGTCTGTTCATGACCTCATAGTTGAACTTCAGAATACCACTTAAAAAACACAAAAGCATGAGAATTCAACTCAATCACCAGCAATCAGATACCTCTACCCACTAACATGGGCTATAACAATCTTTACACCAGTCACCACCATATACATCTGGTAATAAGCATTGGCATAAGTAAGAAACTACAGAACACCAAGAATTGGCTCAGCTATCAACAATTTTTAGTTTTTAAGGGGAAAAGGAGTGATCTGTAATTGTCTCCTTAACATTGCCAAATTACCAACAGTCTTCTCACTCAATGATACAGTGATTGATTTGATAATTTTGCACTGTTATAAGCTAGTGCCGAGAAACAAATACTGACCCAGTCAACTATGCTATCATCAATGTAGGATTGAGTTCTATCAACAGGCCGACGCCCACTGATCAACTCTAGAAGCACAACACCGAAGGAATAGACATCTGACTTCTCTGTAAGCTTCCCAGAGGAGGCATACTCTGGGGCCATATAACTGCAGTTAGAACAGTGCATTTAGAAATTGTTCAAGAAATTTCCACTGCAAACAGAGGGGGGGGGGGGGGGAAGCCATCTACTCTTTTAATCTTAATTTATTCCAAAACTCGATTACATTACACAAACTTAATTATGCACCAGTGATATCACAAACTTATCTTACCCAAAAGTCCCCATCACTCGAGTTGAGACGTGAGTCTCAGTATCTAAAGAATATCTGGCAAGTCCAAAATCAGCAACCTGAAACAAAAAAAATAATAATAAAAAAAAACATCCAAGTATACTCATCATGTTATATAATTTAACATCAAATGAACAGAATAGAATAAATAGGGTTAACCTATATAGTTTTACACAGCGATCTGAAACAATGGCCACATGATTTCACAAACATTAGTAAAACATACAATTTTTAGTATTTTAAGTCATGGTTCAACCTTGAGACAAATGGAGAAAGAATAAATTGATAGTTAGTATGTGATTGTTTAAGAATCGCAGCTTTGTATTCTAGATGTTTAAGGTGTTTAGGAATTTATTCCAAAAGTTCAATACCATAGTATATTTCCAGTAATATTTAGTATCTAGCCTTTCTACTCCTGTTGGGTGTAGATTTTTCTATGTTTGAGTTCTTCTATTCCTATAAGGATTGGTTTCTATAAATAAGAACCATATCTACATTATGAATATTGATTGATGAAATAAACTGAGTTTTTAAACAGTGGTTCTCTTGGGTTCTGTGTTGCTTTCACACATCGATTGCATAACTACCATAATGACTTCATTTTTCACTGCTAATACATTTTAAGCAAATTTGCATGTTCAAAAACTTTTGAGAAAGAGATATCCAAATAGCCTTTAAGTCTAGAGTAACACTGTACTTTTGTCAATTGTCGGTGTAGGGAAAGGAGATGAATTAAGATTATGTTCATGAATGTTTGGGATTTAACTTCAAAAGTCAATTTGGTGGACACCAGAAAAATACCAAGTTCATCAAAAGATGATCAAGAATCATTACAGAAACATTTTAAATGTTACAAACCCACCTTTGCTTCGAAGCTCTGATCAATAAGAATATTAGCAGCCTTGATATCTCGATGTATGATTTTAGGCTGGCCTGAAAATATATTTTACAACAAAAAGAGATGGGAACTCAGAGACAAACAATTAAACATGAAAACCAGACAACCTAAATGTAGCAACAAAATATACTCACAGTCTTCATGCAGATATGTCAGTCCTTTCGCTGAGCCAACTGCGATTCTCATTCTTGTTGACCAGCTCATGGTGGGATTCCCATTTCCTGATATGTAAGATATCTATGGTTAGACGATGGTGCCTTATCTTACAGCCACACAGAACATAATTTCATATCAATTTGCGGAATACTATGATTCTCAATACAATGCCATGAATAATGCTAGAGACTCTTGACACCTTAACTAAATTTAATTTTGTAACCGATGTGGCGGTTTATGACAGGTGCTGTATTAATTATTTAATTCAATGTTTGTAAGTTTGACGTAAATGTGCTAAAGACTACATTAACTGGTTTAGCAAACTGTTCTCTATGGTAAGTGGCAATTAATTAGTGAACAACTGCTTGTAGAATGGCCCGTATCCTTAAATGAGTAATTATACAAAATTTTAACACAATCACATGCGACAATTACTTTTTTTCCGAGACACCAATCATTTATCATTTTTAGGGTTTACACTTTACCACTAACCAATCAACACATCAGTTTGTATTAAAATTTAGTATAAAAAGTTTGGTTGTAAATCATTTTCCATGCTAACATTACTCTTGTACGGTATATTTTGACCTTCTATTAAGGCCAATGCAGGGTTGATTCCAATAAATGATGAAGAATCACATGTAGACACAGATCTGAGTTTTTAAGTGAACTAAGAAAATAAGCATTGGAACGGCAGATGGATAAGCGAAGATAATTTGGACCTTGATTTTTTTTTGAAAGGGACTCACCATGCAAATGAAATTCCAAGGTGTAGTTGGGTACAAACTCGTAAACAAGCATTCTTTGGGATCCAGTAATGCAGTATCCAACCAATGAAACAAGATGTCGGTGATGTACGCGGCTAATAATCTCAATCTCAGCCTGAAATTCACGCTCTCCCTGTCCACTCCCAGATTTAAGCTGCTTAATTGCAACCACTGTACCATTTGCAAGGATTCCCTTATGAACGTAACCAAAACCACCCTGACCAAGGAGGTTGGCATTGGAGAAATTATCAGTCGCCATGGCTAGTTCTTCAGAAGTAAAAGTAGTCTGTGAATATCCCAGAGAAATTCCAGAAGTATGTGATATAACTTGTTTATCAGAGCCCATGCCGCTGCTTGTAGAAGGTTGTTCAGCAAAAATACCAAGCATCGGTTGCAGTTGGTAATTCGGCGGAGCTCCTTGGGGAATAGTGGGCTTCGGCCACATCATAATTTTATTGTCCGCAGCAGGAGCCATATTGGGCTGCCAATGCAGTGGCAAGCCATCGTCTGGAGGCATTAGAACAGCAAAGAAACATCAAGGAAAGTAATTGGCAAGAGTGGCTTGAATAGTAAGATGAATAGTAGCTTCACAAATCATAAAGAGCAGATACTAGATTCACAGAAGAACAAGCATGATGAGTCTATATGTAAGAGCAGATCCAAACAAAACCATAAACGAAATTCTACAAAGCAATCAATTAAAAGCGGACAGCGAATAGGACAAGAAACGAAGCAAATTAAGCATAAAAACACAAATGCACATAATTTTATATTCTACGCAATTCAAAGTCAAAAAAGGCAAACCTTTGCTAGCCACTTGTGAAGGTTGACCACCGAGCAATAATCTCTGCGCTTCCTTCCTCTTCTTCCTCCGGTACACATAAACAGAAATACCCACACCTGCCAGCACTCCTAATATTACTCCTACTATCAACGCCGCAAGTACCGGCGAAGACGGGGCTTTCGATCCTGCTGCCGGTGGAGGTGGCACTAGAGCACCACTCGAGTTCGTCGGAGGCGGTGCCTGAGAAACAGTTGTGTCAGGCGGAGGCGGAGAGGTGAGGCTCGATACTGGCGGCGGAGAGGTGGAATTGTTGGGGACAGGAGAAACTCCTGGAGCCGGAGACGACATCCCCGGTGATGTTTCTGGTGAGTGATTCTTTGTAGTTAAAACGAGTGTGTGTGTGAGGGAGAGAGAGAGAGAGCAGCCTAAAATTTTCCTTCTTTTGTGAACATGGGTTGCTGAACAAGCGAAGAAGAAGACCCGAGTGGTGGATCCCACTGAATTACAGACTGGACTGTGGCGACGGCGTCGCTTTGTGGATTTTTTTCCGCAGACAAGAACTTCGCTCGGTAATTACTTGTCTTTGTTGCGTATATTTTTTTTTAACTTTTTAGGGCAAATTATTTATTGGTCCCGATACTCTCTGTAATAACGAATGTGTCTTAGTTCGCATACGTCATGTTAGAATAAATATTTAAAAATAAAAAATACCTATAGAAGGTTCCATATTAAAATATATTTTATTTTGCTTCAAAAGTCAATACACTTATTAATTTTCAATAACCAAATTCCAATTTGACGGGGCGGTCTAGTTGATTGATTATTAATTTATTATTATCATGAAAGAAATTGGATTTTATTAAACACGGTAACAAGTTTGTTAATAGATTATTTAATGTTAAAAAATTACTTAATTTTAACATGCAAAAATCTAAACTAAACTAAACATTCAAAAATTAATTTTAAAAATTAAAAAATATAATAAAGTTGTATTCAGATTATATTTCAAGATAGAAGGAACATGCATTGAAAAAAAAAAAAAGTGTTTGATTAAGTAAGTTGAGATAGACACGTAAAATAAATTTATAATACTGATAAAATAAATTTATCACTAACATTATTTTAAAAAGAATTTATAATACGTTAAAACATGAATGATAAAAGGATATGTTTTCTCTGTTTTAATTTTTATCATCTCTTCTATTTTAATATTAATCAAGCTCTACTTAGAACTTAATTATTTTAACATTTTAAAAATATTGTAAAAAAATTAAATTTTTTATTTTTTTATTTTAAATTAATATTTTTTAATATTTTTAGATATTTTAAGTTTTTAGATATTTTAATATATTGATGTTAAAAATAATTTTTTAAAAAATAAAAAATATTATTTTAATATATTTTCAAATAAAAAATACTATTATAAAATATCAGATATATACGGTTAAAAATATAATTTTTTATGAGTCATGAAAAGTAAATTCGAATCATAAAACTATAAAATTGCAATAAAATTTTTTTCAAAGAAAAAAAACCAACTTGGGCTGCTCGAGTTTACAAGTAAGCACCGAAAAGCAAGTTTCTCTCTACGCAACAATTCCAAAATCCAGTCTTACGGGAACCAGAAGAGCAACAATATATACACACACCAGGCCGGAAGCTGTTTCTTTTTTATTTCACATCATTTATGTTTTCTCGCACACACATATATAAAAAAGAAATAGACACAAAAGACGACTTACCTAGAAACTAAAATCCCCAAAAATCCACATAAAACTATACAGAAAAGGATTCTTGGAAGAAAAAACAGACCGAAATCTCAAATTCCCATCTTAGAAGGCAGGGGAGTTGCTAAAGGAGCCTTCACGGAGGACTTACTATAACAGTAAAAAACAACGGGAATGTAAACTTGGAGATTGGTGGGGAGGTTTTAAAGGTTGTGGAGCTGGCTTCTTACCAGGTCTGAAAGAGGTGGGAGCTCACGCACGTGAGAGCCAGGTTGGAGAGAGTTGTGGGGGCTCAGAACGAGAAAATTAAAAGCATGGATAGTGGGGAGAGAGAGAGAGAGAGAGAGTAAAAGGACAAAAGGTCTTTGAAATTGCTCAATCAAAGAAGTAAAAATCACCTCAGACAAAAGGAAAAGGATGGTGACGTGACTGTGTTATTTAAAAGTGTCCCATTTTTACTTATGAGTATGGGTTTGTTTCGGGTTATAATTATATTTTAAAATGTTTTTTATTTAAAAATATATTAAAATAATATTTTTTTATTTTTTAAAAATTATTTTAATATCATGATTTAAAAATATATTAATTTAAAGTAAAAATTTAAAATAAAATTTAAATTTTTTCAAAAGCGTTTTTGAAACGTAAAAACAAACCGACCGTAAATACAGTTATAAAATCATGATTTTGAATGATTTTATATCTGTTTGTTTGTTTATATGGTTTAAAAAAATTCTTAAAAAAATATTTTTTTTCTTTAAATAATTTTTTATATATTTTTTTAAATTGATTTGATATGTTGACGTCAAAAATAATTTTTAAAAATAAAAAAAATTATTTTAAAATACTTCTAAAAAAATTACACTTTAAAAAACAATTATTATCATGCTCTTAAACATCCCTAAACTAACTTTAAAAATCAGCTTTCAATTTTTTAAAATAATTTCACATATAATAAATATGGTATGACTTATAAAATTATATAATTTCACATAATAAAATCATAAATATTTTTGAAAAAAAATTTAAAAAATTATTTTAAATTTATTTTTTTAGATCATTTTAATATAATAATATCAAAAATAATTTTAAAAATAAAAAATATTATTTTAATATATTTCCAAATAAAAAATACTTTAATAAATAATCATTATCGCAACTGTTAAACACTCCTCAACCACCTTTAAATAATTAAATATACTGTAACTTGTAAAATTATACAATTTTACCGGTTAAATCTTAATTTCAACAACCAACCTTGGATACAACTACCTTTCTTTGTTGCAGAAGAAAACTCCAGCTATTGCAGCGGTGGAGTGTACTATTCTTAAATTCATTTTTCAAGCTGAGATCAACTCTATTTTTTTTTTTTTTTTAAAAAAAAAAATGTATAAGTTCATGTGCAAGAGAGTCTTTAAGATCTTTTAAAAGAAGATTTAACCTTAATTAACGCATAAATTGAATTAAAAATACTACTTCCCGTCAAATAATTTTTTAATTAACAATAAGATTAATTTACATGTATAATATTTCTCCTGTATTACCTATTATGGATTCAAATTGTATATACTTTGTCGCAAATCATGATCCTGCTTTGCTCCAGGCAAATTCCCACGTCCAAAAATCACATCAAAACTGACATCGTCTATATCCAAGAAATAAGAACACCAGCAGCAAGGCGCAAGAAAGAAGTTGCACCAAAAAAGGGAGCTCGATGGTCAATCGAAAAAAAGCAGTGGAGATTGAAGAGTAATAACACGAAGAGAAACTCGATGGTTCAGAGTTAGAACAAGGGTGTGGTGACTTCGTTTTGTCTTGACTTTCTAACAGACAATTAGGCTTACAGTATGAAAGAAAAGGCCTGCAAATTTTTATCCGATAGAAAAATGAGGTGTTTTTTGTTATTATTTTTCAGTGATTTAGGAAAGCTATTCTTATTGTTTCAGCATTTGAGTGGAATCAAGATCATGTATATCATCAATTAACTATAATGGCGTAACGAAATTACTGTTCACAATACCATTCTTCACCCAACACTTTTTTGCCATTATATTTTTTTTTATATTACATTTTTATAGGCCTAAATTCATAACTAATTTAAACAAATTCATCAAGGAAAAGCAAGATTTAAAGTCAGCTTATCAAAATGAAGGAGGTTGTCGCACCATGGCGTCATATGCGACTTCCTTCGAGATTCAATGGTACCTTTTCTTGGTGTTGTTGGAATCGTCTAAACAAAAAATTGTTTATAAAGTGACATGATGGAGTACCAGTATGGTTTTAACGACCTACTTTTTTTTTTTCTTCTCTCTTTTGTCTCCTCAATTTTTGTGCTTGACCCTCTTTAAAATAGCAAAATGATCCATCATTTCTTTTATGTTAAATCTACTCTTCATGATATCAAATTTAGTTCTTATTTATTTGATTGCTATTTCTAGCAATAATTATAGTTTGATTTCGTAAAATTAATGTTCAATAAATTAGAAAATGTTGTTTAAGATAATGAAAGCACAAGATAATGCAAGGTTGAAGAGATATTAGGAAGAAAGAGATGAAAATGCAATATAGAAGAAAGATCCAATCAACTATTGATTGCAAGAGTTACCCACAATGTTTTTGTTTTCATTTTTATTTCATTTTTATTGATCTTTTAAATTCTTTTTAGTCACTTTACTTTTTATCTCACTCTGTTCCTTTTGTATTAAGTTGATTTGGGATAAAACTGGATGATTTGTTTTGGATGGCTTAACATGGGGTTCTCGTGATGTCAATAATAAGTTTCGACATTGATTTAATATTCAATTTGGCAAAAGAAAATTTAATTTTATTCATTTCAAATAATTGAAACATTAAGGATTGAATTAGAAACTAGAACAAATATCTAGCCTCGTTTTTTTTCACTATGCATTGAGGGCCTTTTTTTTTAGTCCAAAAAATTTTTGTTTTTGTTTTTTCATTTTTGGTCCTTGATTCTTGAATTTTTATGTTTTTCTTTTAAATATTTGGTTTACATTGGAGTCCTTTAATTTAACCAATGACAAGAGAGTAACAAAAAATGTCACCGAGAAACAGAGTAGAGAGTAACCTAGGGTTTTCCATAATCCGACCACCAAAAAAGTTATTTTTCTATGTTAATGGGTTCCATTTAGCAATAAAAGCTCAATTGTAGTGTTTTT
The DNA here is from genome assembly GCF_000002775.5 of Populus trichocarpa. Classification (NCBI taxonomy): domain Eukaryota; kingdom Viridiplantae; phylum Streptophyta; class Magnoliopsida; order Malpighiales; family Salicaceae; genus Populus; species Populus trichocarpa. The sequence continues at coordinate 7,853,563 of NC_037287.2, read as the reverse complement.
AACCCTATATTTTGGAGTAAAAGGTAGATCGAGCCTCTAGAATGTTTTTTTTTTTAATTTTGGTTAAATTTTTTATTTTTAGGAGATTAAAGGCTAGTTTGAGCTTATTAATTGGCTCATTGAGTGTTTGAGGTGTTTTTTACGAGAAAAAGGGTTGAAAACTGGGTTTTGTTTGTTGAATGCGTCTTAACTCAACTTTCTGATCATCTGAGGTAATCGGTGATCATATTAGAAGGTGATGCGGTGTCAATCACTACGCACAATGCATCATCTCATTTGTTTTTTGTTTTCAAGTAAAAAGATGGGCGGATGACATGATTGCAAGCCCATCGTGGCTCTATTTATAAATGTCTTTGATTTTTTTTCTTTTTAATTTGAATTCATTAAAGTTAAATTATCTAAAACATATTCATGATATTATTTCATTACATATGGTTCATATTTTCCTTCTCTTTTTTTTATCATGTTATTTTTTTAATAATATTATCAAGCTCTCTTTCTACACAGTCCTTCAAGATTTTTTGTTGTTGTTGTCTTTCCTCCACGTGCCTTCAAAAAAAGATTAAGAAAATCATCATGACAATGTGCAAATGGTGTGTTATTCTTTTTTCGTTTTAATATGCTCATATTGAAATTATCAAAACGTTTTTTATTAGAAAAAAATGGAGAGATGCCTTTTTAACCCTTATTTCAATTATCTTGATTTTATTTTATATCTATTCTAATTGCTTACAGTATTTATTGAATTAAGAACTCGAGCCAACAAAACTTTTTTTTTGTTTAAGATAAATATATTAACAAGAGAATTAGAAAGTATACAATAAAATTATTATTTTTAATTTGATTTAGATTATTGCTTTCCTTAAAAACAAAATTTTATTGTTGTACACTTCAAAAAAAATTTAAAAGCTTCATGCATCTTTCTCTTAGCTTCATGATGCAATCTTTGATTAGCATTAAAGTTTTTTTTTAAAAATATTTGCTAGAACATATAATATTTTATTTATTATATTAAACACACACAACAACGTTGTAACTCAGAATTAAAGTTTTTCTTGACCTACAAAACATGCTTACAATACCCGCATATTTTTTTGTTGAAAAAATATTTTTATTAAGCTCACAGCAAAGCACAGGCACTCTATCTAATATATATATTCACCTTTTAATTTATAGCATAGTTGTCAAACTCTATTTAGAGGTTGACCTGGAAAAGGCTTGGGTCTCTAGGTTAACTTAGTGAGACAAAAACATACTACATTAAAAGTGATTTAATATGTTGAATTTAAGTATGCCTCAATTTCAATATAATTTTAATTAATGAAAAAAATAAAAATTTAAAGACTTAAAATTTTGAATGAACAAATATATTAAACTTAAAGTTTCAAATATTCAAATGATAACCACCACAATCCATAATTAAAAAACACAATCCCTTCACTTTAAGTAATATTGTTGTTAATTTTTGTTGGTTTATAGTTTACTCGATCAGGTTTGGTTAGGTCACTTGAATAATTAAAAACCTAATCTAGTTGAACAAGTTTTGTTAGGTCATAGTCGGTTCAACTAACAACCTAGTTTTGGTTTAGGCTTTAAGCCTTGGATTTTTTTTATTCAACCTTCGGATTAGGTCGAGTTTTACAATTATGTTATATAGGTGGTAGTGTTAGAATGAAGTTAGTATCTTATTTTATACAGGATGGAATGTTGGAGTGAAACACCAAGGTGGTGTTCATAAGTAGAAACATATATGTTTTATAAATCTAAAAACATATCTCTATATGTAAAATAGGATTTTGTGTTTAATTATGATTTTTTTTATTTAAAGAATTCGAAAACACACTTTTCCAACTCTCCCGCTCTCTCGCTTATAACTAGTCTTTGAATAATAACTAGTTAGAACAAAGGTGTGGTGACTTCGTTTTGTCTTGACTTTCTAACAGACAATTAGGTTTACAGTATGAAAAAAAGGCCTGCAAATTTTTATCCTATAGAAAAATGAGGTGTTTTTTGTTATTACTTTTTTGTGATTTAGGAAAACTAGTCTTATTGTTTCAGCATTTGAGTGGAATCAAGTTGTTTAAGATCATATATATCATCAATTAACTATAATGGCATGATGAGATTACTGTTCACAATACCATTCCTCACCCATCACTTTTTTTGCCATTATATTTTTTTTATATTACATACTTCTACGCCTAAATTGATAACTAATTTAAACAAATTTATTAAGGAAAGACAAGATTCAAAGGCAAATGATCAAAATGAAGGAGGTTGTCGCACCATGGCGTCACATGCGACTTCCTTCGAGATCCAATGGTAGCTTTTATTGGTGTTGTTGGAATCGTCTTAACACGAAATTCTTTATAAAGTGACATGATGAGGTACTAGTATGGCTTCAACGACCCACTTTTCTTTTCTTTTTTCTTTTCTCATTTTTCTCCTCATTTTTTTGTGCTTGACCCTCTCCAAAATAGCAAAATGATTTGTCGCATCCTCGCGGTGATCCTCGATTGATTTCGTAGTCTTTGTTGTTTGTGTAAAAAGGAGTCGTCACCTAGTATTATGGTCACTAGAAAACCTAACTGGTCTTTCAGAGATTTTAAGGCAAGAGACTGGTTGCGTAAAGGGAAGGTATTAGCACCCCTAGTACGCCCTACCTAAGGTAAGCTACTTGGTGTTTGGTTTGTCTTATAATTGCTATGGTGTTGGTGTTTTCTAATTCCATCAGTTTTTCTAGGTTTGATTCTAACTAAATTTATTAAGATAGAAATCCAAGGAGATTCCATGTGCTTTAAAAGCTTATTTTTCCCTTGGTATTTCAAGAGTTTGTGATTAGTACTTAAAAGTGTATTTTTATCAAGGTTTTATATCATCATTTTGCACTTGAAGTATCAATAACTCCTTAACTAAAGCATGTTTTATAATAACATATCTAATAATATAAGATACCTTTAATTTATGGTAAATGTTCATCTTAAATGCAGGCCTATCACATAAATGAAAGAATTGATTGATGAGTTGAAGTACTGAAATTGAAAGGACAAAGAGATGGCCAAACGTAGAAAAGAGATGATTGGTGCAGTCCAAATTGGAACACTTTTGGTAATCGGGTCATATCTGGAGCTGTAGATCTCGGATTTAGGTTTGCCTTATATGGATGGAAAGCTAAGACATAGGCCTACAACTTTCATGGAAGTCCAAGATTTAACAAGGCCGTTTTCAAGTCCAAATTGTAGCAACAACGAAGAAGTCTGAATCTGTCCTGCAGACCAGACACTGTTCAGTATTCAGCCCATATCTCGAGTTCTAGAAGTCCAAATGATCTCAAAGTTTTACCCTGAAAAGATGAGACAATTTCCTAGAACTTTCATTATTTAAGTCTATTCAAATTATGACGTTATCAATGACGTTTTGGACAGACAAGAAGATAAGAATTGTCACCAAGTCAAGATGTGGCCACCCATTCATCAATTAGTCAACAAATCAATAGTTTCAAATTTTGGCCTATAAAAGAAGGCATTTGCCATGTATTTAGGCATCTTGGTGTTCAGATCAAGATCATGCTCTTGCTTTTTCTTTATATTTTGTAATGCTTAAGTTTTGCTTATATTAATTTCTTGCTTATGCTTTTCATTTCCTTTCCTTGTTTATTTATGTTTCTTTCTTTCATTATGTGTTGCTAAGTTAATTATGTCAAGGTGAAAAGGGTACACTAATGGTGTAAGAATAAGTATAATATAAACTTAACATGGACCTTAATGTTGGATACTAACATGCTTTATATTTGTTATCTTGTTCACTTTTAATACTTTGCTTGTTAAATGGTTAATCTAGATTTATGTTGTATAACACTTGGTACAACAAATACTTGGCACTTTCATAGCCCATACTGTATGGTATAACCGACACCTGAGCTATGAAAGGAACTTGATTTGTTGTTAACATAAGTTATAATCATGAATGCCTGACAACATTTACAAGTATTAGCAATATTAAAATAAGATAACTAATGTAATCATGTTAACAATTTATAATCTGATTGGAACCTCCTTTGTGTGTGGTTTCCAATTGAATAATAAGAGTTTATACTATACTTGTTTGAAATACCATTAGTGGATCCTCTAACCTTGACATTTGTTGTTATTATTGTTGAATCCTTACGTTAATCTTACATCTCAAAGTTCTCATCAACTTCCTCTTCTTCTTAATCTTTATTATTATCATTATTAATAGTATTATTGGTATTATTATTATTACTACTACTATTACTATTATTACTATTATTAGTAGTACTACTACTACTACTAGTATTATTATTATTATTGTTATTGTTATTGTTATTGTTGTTGTATTATTGTTGCTTATAATTTATACAATTAACCTCCCTATGGTTCGACCCCGGTCTTGCCGGGTTATTTATTACTTCGACACTCCTACACTTGGGAAAAGACATCAATCTTTTGGTCGTGTCAAGTTTTTGGCGCCGTTGCCGGGGAGGTAAATTCTTGTACAAATTATAGTATTTATTTTATTTTCTCTTTTTACTTTTCTTGTATTTAACTTTGTTTCTTTTGTGTTGTTTCCTTTTCTTTTGTTTTCTTCTTCCTTTTATTCTCTTCCTACACGTGCATGAGAGTGTGGTCACATACATTAAGTGGTAGACTTTGTAGGGTATCCTCATCATTTTCAGAAAATATGGCCGAAGAGGATAATCAATCGCTTCATAATGAGAATAATGAGAATATTCGGGTTAGAACACTTAGAGACCACATGAATCCCACAAGAACAAGTGCACCCTCATGCATAGTTTTTCCACCTGATGCATCTCATTTTAATTTTAAGACAAGCATTATTCAACTTTTACCTTCTTTTCATGGTTTAGATTTAGAAAATCCATACTTGCATTTAAGGGAATTTGAGGAGGTCTGTAACACCTATAATGACTCAAATTGTAGCATGAACACCATTAGGTTAAAGTTTTTTCCTTTTTCATTAAAAGATAAAGCTAAAACTTGGCTACAAAATTTGAGACCTGGATCTATTCGTGCTTGGGATGAAATGCAACAATAATTTTTAAAGAAGTTTTTTTCATCTCACAGAACAAACTCTTTCAAAAGACAAATAATCACTTTCACTCAAAAACCAGGAGAAACATTTTACCAATGTTGGGATAGGTATCGAGACTTGCTTAATACTTTCCCTCATCATGGTTTTGAAACATGGAGATTGGTGTCATATTTTTATGAAGGGTTAACTCCTAGAGATAGGCAAATGGTTGAATTGATGTGCAATGGAACTTTTGAGGATAAAAACCCTAATGAAGCCATGGAATACCTAGACTTGCTAGCTGAAAATGCGCAAAATTAGGACACTACAGGAACTTATGAGGCACCAAGTAAAACCCAACCTCATACATCTAGTGGAGGTATGTACAACCTTAGAGAAGATCATGATCTCCAAGCCAAGTTTGCATCCTTAGCTAGAAAAGTCGAGGCACTAGAATTAAAAAAGAGTGGTCAACTAAAATCTGTTCAAGACATTGTGTGTCAAATCTGTGAAACCAATGAACATTCAACCAATGACTGTCCAACTTTTCCTTCTTTTAAGGAATGTCTCCATGAACAAGCCCATGCTTTAAACAGTTTTCAAAGGCCCAATCATAACCCATACTCGCAAACATACAACCCTGGTTGGAGAAATCACCCAAATTTTAATTGGAAGAGTGATAGCAATAATGCACAAACTTCACAGCCACCGTTTCAAGCACACCATAATTTCTAAAATTCTCATGGATATGCACCTCCTTATGCTCCACCTCTTAGAAGAAATCTTGAGGAAACATTGCATGCATTCATGGAAAAGCAGGAGACAATCAACACTCAACTTGCTCAAAGCATGACAGATTTTAAAGATACTCTTGCAAAATTGACATCTGCTCTCAGTTTCCAAGAGAAAGGTAAGTTTCCATCTCAACCACAACAAAATCCCAAGGGGTAATACAATGTGAATGCAAGTAGTTCTGGAAGCCAACACATGGATCAAGCCAAATCAGTCATCACTTTTCGCAGTGGTAAGGTTATTGAAAAACTCATTCTTGAACCTTATGAGAAAGATGATGAGTCAATCTCTGAGGGTAAGGAGGAGGTTGAATCTGAACATTGTAAAGAAAAGACTGATTCCCCGCCAGCACTTCCATTTCCTCATGCCATGACCAAACAAAGGAAAGTCAATCACAACTCTAAAATCTTTGAAACTTTCAAACAGGTAAGGATCAATATACCTTTGTTGGATGCTATTAAACAGGTACCTTCTTATGCTAAATTTTTAAAAGATCTGTGCACTGTGAAAAGAAAACTGAATGTGAAAAAGAAAGCCTTTTTAGCCAAACAAGTAAGTGCCATTCTTCAGAACAATAATGCTTTGAAATATAAAGACCCTGGTTGTCCTACAATTTCATGCTTTATTGGAGAACATAAAATTGAAAGAGCTTTACTTGATCTTGGAGCCAGTGTGAATTTACTTCCATATTTAGTTTTTCAAAGTCTCAATCTAGGTGAGTTAAAACCAACTTCTGTAACTCTTTTACTTGCCAATAGATCTGTAAAAGTGCCTAGAGGAATAATTAAAGATGTGTTAGTACAAGTCGATAAATTCATTTACCCTGTGGATTTTATTGTCTTGGATACACAACCTGTTGAAGCATGTAATTCATTTCCTATTATTTTAGGACGTCCGTTTCTTGCAACTTCTAATGCATTGATTAATTGTAGGAATGGACTGGTGAAGCTATCTTTTGGGAACATGACATTGGAGATGAATATTTTCAACATTTGCAAGCAACCTGGAGATGATAATGATTTACAGGAAGTGGACTTTACTGAAAAATTAGTTCATGACCAATTTCAAACCACTTCTAGTGAAATTGAGATTGATGAATCTGATGATTTGCAAATGGTTTATTTTCAGGAAGAATCAAAGGCAAATAGTTGGAGACCGAAAATTGAGGAATTGCCACCACGATTAATTGAGTCCATATCTTCAAATGTTCAACCACCAAAATCGAATTTGAAGTCGTTACCATTCAATCTCAAATATTCATTTTTGGGAGAAAATGAAACTTTTCCGGTAATAATCTTTTCCAAACTTAATGCACATCAAGAAGGTAAGTTATTACAAACTCTGAAAATGCATAAAAATGCATTAGGATGGACCATAGTTGACATAAAAGGAATTAGTCCTTTGATTTGCACACACAGGATCTATTTGGAGGAAAATGCTAAACCCTCTAGAGAAATGCAACGAAGGCTTAATCCTAATATGAAAGAAGTAGTGAAAAATGAAGTCATTAAGTTTGTAGATAATGGAATCATTTATCCTATTTCTGATAGCAAATGGGTAAGTCCTACCCAAGTTGTACCCAAGAAGTCTGGAGTCACTGTGATAACAAATGAGAAAAATGAGTTAATTCCAACTATGACTATTACTGGTTGGTGTATGTGCATTGACTATAGGAAACTAAATTCAATGACTAGAAAAGATCATTTTTCTTTACCTTTCATGGATCAAATCCTAGAAAGAGTTGCAGGTCATGAATTTTATTGTTTCCTAGATGGCTATTCAGGTTATAACCAAATTGAAATTGCATTGGAAGATCAAGAGAAGACTACTTTCACTTGTCCATTTGGTACTTTTGCATATCGAAGGATGCCTTTTGGATTATGTAATGCACCAGCCACGTTTCAAAGATGCATGCTCAGTATATTTAGTGATATGGTTTAACGTTTTCTTGAAATTTTTATGGATGATTTTTCTGTTTTTGGCGATTCATTTGATGATTGTTTGACTAACTTAGAAAAGGTTTTGAGCAGGTGTGAAGAGAAAAATCTTGTACTGAATTGGGAAAAATGTCACTTTATGGTAACAAACGGTATTGTACTTGGTCACATTGTTTCATCAAAAGGAATTGAGGTTGACAAATCTAAAATCGAGTTAATTGCTAACTTGCCAACACCAAAATCTGTTAAAGATGTTAGATCATTCTTAGGACATGTTGGTTTTTATAGAAGGTTCATCAAAGATTTTAGTGTGATATCTAAGCCCTTGAGTAACCTTCTAACAAAAGATAATACTTTTGAATGGACTGAACATTGTGAAGAAGCCTTTGTTAAACTTAAAAACCTGCTTACTTTCGCTCCTGTCATTCAACCTCCTGATTGGTCATTACCTTTTGAAATAATGTGTGACGCTAGTGATTATGTCGTGGGTGCTGTCTTGGGACAAAGAAAAGATAAGAAACCCTATGTGATTTACTATGCAAGTAAAACTTTGAATAGTGCTCAAATGAATTACACCACCACTAAAAAAGAATTACTTGCAGTAGTATTTGCATGTGAAAAATTCAGGTCTTATCTTGTTGGCTCACCTGTTGTTGTTTTTAGTGATCATGCAGCATTGAAATATCTTCTTTCTAAGAAAGATTCTAAGGCTAGATTGGTTTGGTGGATTTTGTTACTTCAAGAATTTGATATCACAATCAAAGACAAGAAAGGCACCGAAAATGTTGTCGCAGATCACTTGTCAAGATTGACAACATATTCGAGATCTGACATCACACCAATCGATGACTACTTTCCTGACGAATCTTTATTTTCTGTCTCTACAATGCCTTGGCATGCTAATATTGTTAATTTTCTTGTTTCAGGACAATTGCCGGCTCATTGGAGTACCCAAGACAAAAGAAAGTTCTTGAACTAAGTAAAGAACTTTTATTGGGATGACCCTTATTTATTCAAATATTGTCATGATCAAATATTTCGAAGATGCATTCCTAACAATGAGGTAAGTAGTGTCATTAAATTTTGTCATTCTAAGGCATGTGGAGGTCATTTCTCATCAAGAAAGACCATTGCAAAAATCTTACAAAGTGGATTTTACTGGCCCACCATGTTCAAGGACTCACATGCGTTCTGTAAGACTTGTGAAAATTGTCAAAAGTTGGGATCTATTTCAAAACGTCACATGATGCCTTTAAATCCTATTCTTGTCATTGAGATCTTTGACTGTTGGGGTATAGATTTCATGGGTCCATTTCCTCCATCATTTGGTTTCTTGTACATATTAGTCGTAGTAGATTATGTTTCAAAATGGATAGAGGCAATTCCAAGTCAAAACAATGACCACAAAACAGTGATAAAGTTCTTGAAAGAAAATATTTTGAGTCGATTTGGAATCCCTCGAGCCATGATAAGTGATGGTGGAACATATTTCTGCAACAAGTCATTTGAGTCTTTAATGAAGAAATATGGAATCACACACAAAGTTGCCACCCCTTATTACCCTCAGACAAGTGGACAAGTAGAGCTTGCTAATAGAGAGATCAAACAAATCTTGGAGAAAACAGTGAACCCTAATAGGAAAGACTGGTCTTTAAGACTTAATGATGCACTTTGGGCTTATCGAACTGCTTATAAAACATCATTAGGTATGTCACCTTATTGACTAGTCTATGGAAAACCTTGTCACTTGCCTGTGGAACTTGAACATAAAGCTTATTGGGCTATTAAAGCTTTCAATTCAAACCTTGATGATGCTAGTCAGCTGCGTAAGTTACAAATAAATGAGCTTGAGGAAATAAGAAATGATGCATATGATAATTCAAAAATTCATAAAGCAAGAATCAAAGAATTTCATGACAAGAGAATCTTGAGAAAAACATTTGATGTTGGTCAAAAAGTTTTACTTTATAATTCTCGACTCCATTTATTTCCTGGAAAGCTAAGATCAAGATGGAGCGGTCTTTTTATTGTGAAACATGTATATCCATATAGGGCATGTGATATCAAGAATCCAAAGAATGACAATGTTTTCAAGGTAAATGGACATCGTTTGAAAGTTTACTTTGACAATTTTTCAGTTGAAAATGACTCTATTGAATTAAGTGATCCTGTATATAAAGAATGATTCTTTTTCTCACATTGTTTTGTGTTTCGTTTTGGTGTGAATTTTGTTTTGCTAGTCTCTCTCACCCCGGTCAAATGGCGGATAACAGTACTCCGTGACTTTAGTCGGTTCTTTCAGTTTCCCATAATAACTGATATCTGTATATATTTGTGCAATTCTTTGCTCTTTCTCCCTTCTTTGAATCTCTTCTCCAATTCTCATTTGAAAATGGACACCACTCTTAAAAAATTGAAAAAGTACTTTCCCGCTCTACCTCAGAATGCGATTACAAAAATTTACCGTGCTAGGTGTGCAAGATTGAGGTTGTTAATGAATCATGGAATTCCTGAAGATATTTGTTAGCTGATTGAAGCAAAGGTCTGATTATCAGGTGAGTCCTCCAATTCTTTCATCTCATACATGCCTGGAACAAGTAGAAGCACTTTTGCAAAAAAACATCATGCAAAACGACTGAAAGTCTGTCACAGATGTGCCAGATGGACTTGTAATGCAACATGTCGTTCTTTAGGAATGATATCTATAAATCGTGAAGATAAAATACAATTCATTAAGGATGGCCTGAGTAAGGGGTCTTTAGATAATCTTTTATTAACCTTTGAGACGCATCCTAGTGGAGATGTGCATCGTGCTATTCATGATTTATGGCCACAATTCCATAAAGAACATGATCGACTTAGTCTTGGGAATCTGACTATAAAAGACCCTGTTTGCCAGTTTTTAAGAAAACTGGATAGGAAGCTTATCCCCGACCTATAGAGGGCGTTTAAGCCGTTCTTGGACGTAAAACCAAGGAAAGATGTGAGCCACAATCACAACTACCTGTACATACACATGTTTTTTTCAAAATAAATAAATAAATAAAGAGAGAGAGAGAGAGAGAGTGTGAGACTCCAGCTGGCCTACATATAGGTGGTATGATTGCATCTTCAATTTCTCATCTATAAAATCTTCTCTTCCTTCCCTTCATTTCTACTCAACCCATACATTTAACAAATATAGAAGTGTATAGAAATGGCAGGTTCCTCAAGTCATCACATCAGAAATATTTGTGTTTTCGGTGGATCCAGTCCTGGGAAAGAAAAGGAGTTTTTAGAATCAGCAAATCATCTTGGTTAGGTATTAGCTGAGAGAAAGATTCATTTAGTGTATGGAGGAGGCAGCCTTGGGTTAATAGGGGGTATGGCAATAGCTGTATTTTTAGGAGGACATCATTGGAAAAACAATTGGAGAGGAACTACAGGTCTCCACAATGTATGATCGATTGAATGCAATGTTTAACCATACTGACGCCTTCATTGCCTTACTAGGTGGTCTAGGCACATTGAAAGAGATCTTTCATATTTCCTCTTGGGCCCAACTGCACATTCACCATAAACCTATAGGTCTGTTAAATGTTAATGGTTTTTATGATAATTTGTTGTCTTTTCTTGATCAAGCTGTAGAACAGGAATTTCTAACATCTTCGGCACGACAAATTATAATCTCTGCTGCTACTGTTGAAAAATTGATTGACCAACTACAATCTTTCATCCTTGTAATTGATCCTTCCATGAGTCACATAAATTGGTCAACTAAGGAAAGCCGTAAAAAGCTTAGATTGGATTTGAGCCTTCGTTTGTGAAACCTTATGTCTTTTGGTTTTATTAATAGCATAGTATTTTGTTTTGTTATTTCTTATATTTGTTTAAGTGTGTTTCAGGTTTATCAGTGTTCGTTGTTTCAGGTGATGTTTTCTATACTCTATCTTTCTACCTTATGACATTGAGGACAATGTCTCGTTTTGGTTGGAGGGAGAGGGTAGTAGTAGTTGAAAAAAAAAACTAAATACTTTTATTTTTAAAGCCATTTGACAAAACTGTTATTAGGATGGCAGAGTAAGGAGGAATTTTAGTGACTCTTGAGACACATCTTAGTAAACATTTTCCAATGGTTATTTGCAATATTCATAACAAGGCCTATTAGAATACTTCTTGAAATATTCAAGTTTACAAACTCTCGCATTGTTATCACTTGATTCTGCTCATATACTCATTTAACAAATATTCTTAAACCTTCATTTTCACACACACACTTTAACATTTGATTGTGGGTTGCACATTGGATTATTACATTATTTATGTTCTTTTGTTAAAGGTAACAACTAAGGGATAGGGATAGTCTATAATTTGTAAAAAAAAAACAAAAACAAAAACAATAAAAAGAAAATGATGATAATAAAAACGTAGATAAGTTTGATTTCGTAGCCTCCCTAACCTAAGCAATTAAGCCCGAAGGGGTGTTTTAACACCTAATACCTTAAAGTCAACTGACTTGGGAGCTATTGGCCCAAAGCTTGTTACAAGGGTTAAGGAGAAAAACTTAAGGGAATCAAACATTGCACTATCTACGTATCAGTATCTGCAACCCGAGTTACTAAGCTCGTAGGGGTGTCTCAAAACCCAATGCCCTAAGACCAACTATTCTGGGAGTCATTAGCCGAAAGCTCGTTACATGGGTCAAAGATGCATTGTGTTATATGTATATATATTCAAAAAGTAAAAGAAAAAAAGAAAAAAAGAAAGAAAAAGAAAAGAAAAGAAAAGAAAAAGATAATAATCCCAACCCAAGGAAGTTAACCTTAAACATTAGAACAAAATATTGTTTTCTTCTAATAAAAGCCCCATCATCTATGTTTTCATACATTGAGCACATAAAAAGGAAGGTTTATTAATATTTTGTTTAAGAGCTATTGAGCAGATATATAAAATTTAATGAGAGTTTGTTTATCTGGATAGATTAATGGAAGTTGAATGATGAATACCTTGCTTTGTGGAATTTGCAAATTGTTTTTCTATTTTAACGCTTTGATTACTAGGGACTAGTAATAAGCTGGTTGGGGGGGTGTGATTAGTACTTAAAAGTGTATTTTTATCAAGGTTTTATATCATCATTTTGCACTTGAAGTATCAATAACTCCTTAACTAAACCATGTTTTATAATAACATATCTAATAATATAAGATACCTTTAATTTATGGTAAATATTCATCTTAAATGCAGGCCTATCACATAAATGAAAGAATTGATTGATGAGTTGAAGTACTGAAATTGAAAGGACAAAGAGATGGCCAAACTTATAAAAGAGATGATTGGTGCAGTCCAAATTGGAACACTGTTTGGTAATCGGGTCATATCTGGAGCTGTAGATCTCGGATTTAGGTCTGCCTTATGTGGATGGAAAGCTAAGACATAGGCCTACAACTTTCATGGAAGTCCAAGATTTAACAAGGCCGTTTTCAAGTCCAAATTGTAGCAACAACGAAGAAGTCTGAATCTGTCATGCAGACCAGACACTGTTTAGTGTTCAACCCATATCTCGTGTTCTAGAAGTCCAAATGATTTCAACTTTTTACCCTGAAAAGATGAGACAATTTCCTAGAACTTTCATGATTTAAGTCTGTTCAAATTATGACGTTATCAATGACGTTTTGGACAGACAAGAAGATAAGAATTGTCACCAAGTCAAGATGTGGCCACCCATTCATCAATTAGTCAACAAATCAATAGTTCCGAATTTTGGCCTATAAAAGGGGGCATTTGCCATGTATTTAGGCATCTTGGTGTTCAGATCAAGATCATGCTCTTGCTTTTTCTTTATATTTTGTAATGCTTAAGTTTTGCTTATATTAATTTCTTGCTTATGCTTTTCATTTCCTTTCCTTGTTTATTTATGTTTCTTTCTTTCATTATGTGTTGCTAAGTTAATTATGTCAAGGTGAAAATGGTACACTAATGGTGTAAGAATAAGTATAATATAAACTTAACATGGACCTTAATGTTGGATACTAACATGCTTTATATTTGTTATCTTGTTCACTTTTAATACTTTGCTTGTTAAATGGTTAATCTAGATTTATGTTGTATAACACTTGGTACAACAAATACTTGGCACTTTCATAGCCCATACTGTATGGTATAACCGACACCTGAGCTATGAAAGGAACTTGATTTGTTGTTAACATAAGTTATAATCATGAATGCCTGACAACATTTACAAGTATTAGCATTATTCGAATAAGATAACTAATGTAATCATGTTAACAATTTATAATCTGCTTGGAACCTCCTTTGTGTGTGGTTTCCAATTGAATAATAAGAGTTTATACTATACTTGTTTGAAATACCATTAGTGGATCCTCTAACCTTGACATTTGTTGTTATTATTGTTGAATCCTTACGTTAATCTTACATCTCAAAGTTCTCATCAACTTCCTCTTCTTCTTAATCTTTATTATTATCATTATTAATAGTATTATTGGTATTATTATTACTACTACTATTACTATTATTACTATTATTAGTATTACTACTACTACTAGTAGTATTATTATTATTATTATTATTATTATTATTATTGTTATTGTTGTTACTATTGTTGTTGTATTATTGTTGCTTATAATTTATACAATTAACCTCCCTGTGGTTCGACCCCGGTCTTGCCGGGTTATTTATTACTTCGACACTCCTACACTTGGGAAAAGACATCAATCTGTTGGTCGTGTCAGTTTGCGACTCGTAAATCGCAAGGAGGAGGGACAAAAATTTAGAAATCTAGGACGCTTTAAAAGCTTATTTTTGCCTTAGTGTTTTATACTCTCACGGCTCGTAAACCGTGGAGTAAAACAAAATTGAAATGTCCTCGATTATAATCAAGGATGTGTGAGGATTTATTATTCCTAGAAAATTATTTTGGATATTTACCACTCAGGGTTTCTTTATCCAAATATTAACAGTGAATAATATCAAATTATTTCCAATAATATTTTGGATATTCGTCCTTTAAGGATTTCTTTATCCAAACATTAGCGGTGAATAATAGATGAATTCCCCCCAAAATAAGATTTTTATATTTTTTGGAATATTGGCCAATACCCTTTGGAGTTTTACAAACATGTTGTAAAATCCAGAAATGCAAGAAAATAATTTTTTTTTGTGTTTAAGAAATCCATGCGAAAACACATTTTCGAAAACTTTCAATATTTTTTGTATAAAAAAAAAGCGTTTAAAACATGTTAGGGTATTGGCCGTATGCAACACACAAGAAAATATTTTTTTTATATACATGTATATTTGTCACATTGCGTCGAAAACCGGGTATTCTACATACAAGATTTCTATTTTTACAATACAAAAAAAAACACACAAAAAAAAAATACACATGCCTTGCCCGGTTACTGTTCAAGTGAATTAAATTTCACTTGAACAGTAACAAATGCAACTAAGAATGCATGCAAAAGTTGGGAATAAAAGACAGCTTACCTAGTCTGTTGGCGATGCCCTTTTTTTTCAGTCCTCTGTTGTCTACGTTCGTCTGGCGTTCTCATGTGTTGCTTGCCTCTTTCTCCTTTCTTCTCCCTGTTTTCTTCTCTTCTCTTTCCCTTCTTCTCTGTTATGCTTTCCTTTTCTTGAAAGCTAGCGCTGAGACGGACGAAGACGACAGGTGCTGAAGCTTCTGCGCTCAGCCAATGGTTGTTGCTTCTAGGGACATCGAAAACGATGGCCATGCCGGTTTTGGTCTCTGTTCGTTTTCTCTCCTTCTGTTGATGCTTTCTCTCGAGATGACGAAGATGATGGCGATGAAGGCGTGTTATGCTGGTGGAGTTGTAGCCCTTGCCTCTGTTTTCCTTGCTTTCGACAATGTCGTTCTTATGGCTTTCTCTACCTGCCTCTCTCATTTCTTCTTGTTTTTCTTTTCTCGTTTTTCTCTGTTCTCTCCTTTCTTTTTCTGCCCCCTTGCTAGGTCATTAGAGGGGCTTATATATAGTCTAACATATCTCTATTTAGGAAAGATTCAATGCATTAATTCTATGATGCAAATCCCTGCTGATTTGCAGTAAAAAAATGCAAAAAGAAAACTAAAATATTCTGATTCCTATTCTGATTTCAGCAATTAGTTTCCATTGATCAAAGGGTGGTACAACTCCTTTCTTTTCTTTCATAGCTGTGACCATGAAGCACTAGCTGCTCCCTTTGAAATGAGGCAATAAAAACGGGGTTGCAGCTCCGAAAATCAGGCGTGATGATAAAGAAAAACAACAGGAATTTGCAGAGAAAAAAGGAAAGAACTCAGCCAGGAAAGTTTGTGCAGGAAAGAAATCAGACCGGGGGAGGGGTTGTTCTCAAAATGACAATCGTAAAAATGAGAGCAAAATGTGATCAGCTCCCCTATTTTCCTTTTCTGATGAGAGCAAAACGTGATTAGCTCCCCTATTTTCCTTTTCTGATCGAATCTCTGTTCTTCAATTTCTTTATCTGGCAAACTTTCTTTCTAATTTTATCTTCAATTAACTAACTTATTTTAACACCTTTTCCATTTGGTCCTTGGTGCATAAAAAGGCTTCAAATTGGCCTGCAATTGGTCTTCAATCTTTAAACATCTTGCAATTGTGTCCCTGCAAACTTGGCAAAATCCATTCTCGCGGCAGGAATCCCTGCTTTCACACTAGATATGCAAACGGGAATATCTTGAGTTTCTGATATCGAAATCAAGCGATTCAAAAGCTCAAATTCATCTACGTGTCCCGGACTACAACTTTGATGAAGGATTTGAAGTGAGATAAATTCATTTTGAATAACATAATTGCAACCAAACTCGGTTGGAAACTTTCTCGCGACAAGATTCTATGTTTTCATGCTAGACTTCAAACAGGAATATCTTGAACTTCTGATATCCAAATCAAGCAATTAAAAAGCTTAAATTCATCTATGTGTCCCGGACTATAACTTTGATGAAGGACTTAAAGTGAGATAAAATCGTTTTAGATAACAGATTCTGGCAGGGATCTGGTTGGTCAAAAATGTTTTTCTTGATTTGACAATGCCGAGCATCCAAATCTGACTAAGAGTCTGTCCTAAGAACAGCGACCCCTAGGACCCAATAAAGGTGTAGGTCGATTCTTTAACATGTCATGAGTGACAGAATATAGCTAGGATGGTCAAATATCGTACGAAACCAAGTTAGAATCAGAACCTAAATTGGAACAAAAAAATTGCGACAGCAGCATAAACAATTTTTTTTCTTCTTTTTTTTAGTGCAAATTCTGAGGGATTTAGCCAACCTTAAAGACCAGATAAAAAAGAAACAAATTTACCATTATGAAGACTCCTGATCAATCTAAGAAAACCTGACGATTTTTGCAGCAAAGGGGAAGGATAAAAAGAGTAGAAAATAGCTCAAACAGGGTTTCGAAAAAAATATGTCTTTCTCTGCTTTTGTCAATCCTCCAGAAAACATGAGTTAAACTCCTACACTCAGTTCAAAAGAGGTATACAACGTCTCCAGCACATGGGGTTCAAAAATGAGTAACAATATGATCCATCATTTCTTTTATGTTAAATCTAGTCTCCATAATGTCAAATTTAGTTCTTATTTATTTTATTGCTATTTCTAGCAATAATTATAGTTTGATTTCATAAAATTAATGCTCAATAAATTAGAAAATGTTGTTTAAGATAATGAAAGCACAAGACAATGCAAGGTTGAAGAGATATTAGGAAGAAAGAGATGAAAATGCAACATAGAAGAAAGATCCAATCAACTATTGATTGCAAGAGTTACCCACAATGTTTTTATTTTCATTTTTAGTGATCCTTTAAATTTTTTTAGTTTTTTTTTCTCAATCTGTTCCTTTCGTATTAAGTTGATTTGGGATAAAGTTGGATGATTTGTTTTGGATGGTTTGACATGGGGTTCTCGTGATGTCAATAATAAGTTTCGACATTGATTTAATGTTCAATTTGGCAAAATCAAATTCAATTTTATTGACTGGAAATAATTGAAACGTTAAGGATTGAATTAGAAACTAGAACAAATATCTAGCCTCGTTTTTTTTCACTATGCATTGAGGGCCTTTTTTTTTAGTCTAAAAAGTTTTTGTTTTTTCATTTTTGGTCCTTGATTCTTGAATTTTTATGTTTTTCTTTTAAATATTTGGTTTACATTGGAGTCCTTCAATTTAACCAATGACAAGAGAGTACCAAAAAATGTCACCGAGAAACAAAGGAGTAGAGAGTAACCTAGGGTTTTCCATAATCTGACCACCAAAAAAGCTATTTTTTTACGTTAATGGGTTCCATTTAGCAATAGAAGCTCCATTGTAGTGTTTTTAACCCTCTATCTTAGAGTGAAAGGTAGAACGGGCTTCTAGAATGTTTTTTAAAATTTTGGTTAATTTTTTTATTTTTAGGAGATTAAAGGCTAGTTTGAGCTTATTAATTGGCTCATTGAGTGTTTGAGGTGTTTTTTACGAGAAAAAGGGTTGAAAACTGGGTTTTGTTTGTTGAATGCGTCTTAACTCGACTTTCTGATCATCTGAGGTAATCAATGATCATACTAGAAGGTGATGCGCCGTCTAGCACAATGCATCATCTATTTGTTTTTTTTTTTTCAAGTAAAAAGATGGGCAAATGACATGATTGCAAGCCCATCGTGGCTTTATTTATAAATGTCTTTGATTTTTCTTCTTTTTAATTTGAATTCATTAAAATTAAATTATCTAAAATATATTCATGTTATTATTTCATTACATATGGTTCATATTTTCCTTCTCTTTTTTTATCATGTCATTTATTTTTAATAATATTATCAAGCCCTCTTTCTACACAGTCTTTCAAGATGATTTTTTGTTGTTGTCTTTCCTCCACATGCCTTCAAGAAAAAGATTAAGGCTCCGTTTGTTTGCTGGAAAGTAGTTTTCTTTTGGAAAATGAATTCTGAAAAAGTGAATTCTGGGAAAGTGAATTATTTTCCACTGTTTGGTAATGTAATGGAAAATAAGTTGGAAAACACTTTCCAGTGTTTGGTTATGTCATGGAAAATGAGCTGGAAAATAACTTATTAATGTTTTATTTTTTTCAAGTTTATTAAAATAATGAGGAACAAATCTTACAAATTTAAAAGTTGAATGAGAATGAAATTGAAAAAAAATATAATTTCATAAATGATCTCAAATAAAATAAATAAGAATCAAAATAATAAAGATCAAATCTAACAAATAAAAAAATTAAAAGATGAAGAAATTAAATTAATAATAATAATAATTTCATAAATTATTTCAAATAAAATAAGTAACAATCAAAAGAATGAAGATCAAATTTGATAGATAAAAAATTTTAATTAAAAAATAATAAGGAAAAAGCAAATAACAATTATAAAAATGAGGACCAAAGTTAATACAAAAATCAAATCTTAAGGGATGAAATTGAAAAAAAAAATATTCAAAACAAAATATATATATAGCAATCAAAAGTTTGAGGACCAAATTTGATATAACCAGCAAATAATATGACATTTCTAAATTTTTCACAACTTCTGGAAAGTGTTTTCCCCCCAAAATAAAAGGAAAACACTTTCCTGGAAACTAAGCCAAATTTTTCTTTGACTGGAAAGTGTTTTTCGTTGACCAACTTTCCTAATGACAAACAAACACATGAAAGTTTACAAAGTGGTTTTCAGGAAACCACTTTCCGTCAAACAAACGAGACCTAAGAAAATCCTCGCGACAATGTGCAAATGGTGTGTTATTCTTTTTTTTTTTTTTAATATGCTCACACTGAAATTATCAAAACTTTTTTTATTAGAAAAATGGAGAGATGCCTTTTTAACCTTTATTTCAATTATATTAATTTTATTTTATATCTATTCTAATTGCTTACAGTATTTATTGAATTAAGAATCCGAGCCAACAAAACTTTTTTTTTTGTTTAAGATAAATATATTAACAAGAGAATTAGAAAGTACACAATAAAATTATTATTTTTAATTTGATTTAGATTATTGCTTTCCTTAAAAACAAAATTTTATTGTTGTACACTTCAAAAAAAATTAAAAGCTTTATGCATCGTTAGATCAAATATCTTAAAATACATCTTTCTCTTAGCTTGATGATGCAATATTTGATTAGCATTAAAGTTTTTTTAACATTTGCTAGAACATATAATATTTTATTTATTATATTAAACACACACAACAACATTGTAGCTCAGAATTAAAGTTTTTCTTGACAAAAAAAAACACGTTAACAATACTCGTATATTTTTTTGTTGAAAAAATATTTTTATCAAGCTCACAGCAAAGCACAGGCACTCTATCTAATATATATACTATTATCCATTCACCTTTTAATTTATAGCATAATTGTCAAACTCTACTTAAAGGTTGACCCGAAAAGGGCTTGGGTCCCTAGGTTAACCTAGTGAGACAATGACATACTATATTAAAAGTGATTTAATATGTTGAATTTAAGTATGGCTAAATTTCAATATAATTTTAATTAATGAAAATTTTAAAAATTTAAAGACTTAAAATTTTGAATGAACAAATATATTAAACTTAAAGTCTCAAATATTCAAATGATAACCACCACAATCCATAATTAAAAAACACAAGTTTCTTCACTTTAAGTAATATTGTTGTTAATATTTGTTGGTTTATAGTTTACTCGATCAGGTTTGGCCAGGTCACTTGAATAATTAAAAACCTAATCTAGTAGAACAAGTTTTGTTAGGTTATAATCGGTTTAACTAGCAACCTAGTTTTGGCTTAGACTTTAAGCCTTGGATTTTTTTTAATCAATCTTCGGAATTTTACAATTATGTTATATAGGTGGTGGTGTTAGAATGAAAATAATATCTTATTCTATATAGGATGTAATGTTGGAGTGAAACACCAAGGTCGTGTTCATAAGTAGAAACATATCTATTTTCTAAATCTAAAAACATTTGTCTATATAAAATGAAAAATATGATTTTGTGTTTAATTATAATTTTTTTTTATTTAAAGAATTCGAAAACACATTTTTCCAACTCTCCCATTTATAACTAGTCTTTGAATTTTATTTTTTATATATATATCATGTCTCCTCTTTTGTCTTGTTTCCACTATCTTCATCTCCTCTATCCCGAGATATCACCAAACGTTACCTAAAAAATATCTTTTTTACCCCAAAAAAACTTAGAAGGAAGCACAAGTTTTCTATAGAAAACAAGAAAAAAAAACTATATATATGGACAAAATTGGTGTGGAAGCTAAACATGAGAGAGAGAGAGAGAGAGAGAGAGAGAGAGAGAGAGAGAGAGAGAGAGAGAGAGAGAGAGAGAGAGAGAGAGAGAGAGAGAGAGAGAGAGAGGGGGGGGATGCCAAATTTATATTAAAGCTTCAATTAATGTATGCACAACACCACCAAAAAGATCTCGACGATATGATTTCATAAATACCAAGGAAAGCCATAATTGAAGCTAGGGGTGATCCACACGCACTACCAAAAAATGGTGGGTATGGCCCAATACTACATGCACTAGCCAAAATCTTCTCTCTTCCATTTTAGTTCTATCCCTGCCTTTTTTTTTTAGTTATTCTTTTAGTCCTCCAAATTGGTTGACCATGTCAAGTTAAGCTGTTTAAGTTAAATCCCAAACGAGCTAACCATGTCAGGTCATGTTGTTTAGGTTAAAGATTAAATAGGCTAACCATTTAAGCAATCACATCATCTTCTTTTCTCTTCTAATTTAACCCTGAAAAAACTATTTGGGCCTCAATCAGTACCTTGGGAATTTTTATTTACTAACACACACCACAATGCACAGTGACGAGTTCATAGGCATTCTATACGATGATGTATTCTCCTTGACTTGTTCATTGTTAGTATGATGCCTATCTCTATCCACTAACATCAATTTTCTACCAGCATGTCACCTCCATGAACACCTACCAATCACTAACCTCTCCATCAATAACAAGTAATACACCACAATCAATTGTAAGCACCAACTACTCCACCAATTATATAAACAACTCACACGAGATACTACAACTCCACTCACCACAAATGCCTACAACATCATCCTTCATACTCTATGAGGTAAATTAACATGACCAGGATCTATAAAAACCTATATCGAGTCCTTATGTAATGACTCGAGATTTCTTATCATTACATGATCGAAATTGATGGTAATTTTTTTTTTGCAAGCCTTTTCATCCTCGATACTTCTCACGATAACATTCCAAAAATTTGTAAATCAACATCCCTATAAAATGGGTACTTGATACACATACCCATAAGATTATATTTACATATTCATAAGTTTACATTACATCATATTAACATATTCATAAGTTCGCATTCTTGTTCTAACCTCGTTATCATCACTAGTTTATACAAAAGTGTTGAACGACAATTACACAACTAGTACATTTGTTCATACAAAATACATAACACCTTACAACATGTGAATAGATAATTTATTCTAAAACATATGGACCTGTGGAACAAGATTCCATATGCACCTTGTTGGTGTGACGTCACTGTTACAGTACAAAAATGAATATAAGAATTATAAACAATTCAAAACATGATGATAAATAACTAAAAGAAGAATAACATTACTTTCCGTTTATAGCCCAAATAAGTATAATCTTTTCATTACTCTTTATAATACATAATACAACCCTTATTATTTCTCCAACTATATTATCCTTGCTCACAAGTCCCAAACTCTCCGTAGGAGTGGTAGGGACGGAGTTAATTCATTTGCCAAAATTATTTTGTTTTGTTTTATTTTGGTCATCCTTTACAAAACCACTAAATAAGTTTATATGCATTGTTCCAACCCGGTCATCCATCTCAAATGTTGTTAACCATAGCTAATCATAATATTTGAACCCTGTCATCCTTATTGAATGCCCTTAGTCGACGCTAATTATGACTTTCAACCCGGTCATCCATTTTGGATACCATTAGCTGAAGCTAATCATAATATACACATCCGGTCATCCATCTTGGATGTCTTTAGCCGTAACTAGTCACAATATTCAAACCTTGTCATCCCTCTTGGATGCCCTTAGCTGATGCTAATTATGACTTTCAACCCGATCATCCATTTTGGATACCATTAGCCAAAACTAATCATAATATACCCACTCGGTCATCCATCTTGGATGCCATTAACCGTAGCTAATCACAATATTCAGACCCGATCATCCATTTTAGATATCATTAGCCGTAGCTAATCATAATATACACATCCGGTCATCCATCTTGGATGTTATTAGTCGTAGCTAATCACGATATTCAAACCTGGTCATCTATTTTGGATACCATTAGCCGTAGCTAATCATAATATACACACTCAATCATCTATCTTGGATGTCATTAGCCATAGCTAATCATAATATTCAAACCCAATCATCCATTTTGGATACCATTAGCTAAAGCTAATTATAATACTTAGCCCGATCATTCATCTTGGATGCAATTAACCAAAGCTAATCATAATGCTCAATCTGGTCATTCATCTCGGTTGTTGTTAATCGTAGTTAATCACAATACTCAACCCGATCATCCATCTTGGATATCATTAGTCATAGCTAATCATCATGTCCAAGCCCGGTCATCCCTTTAAGATTTCATTAGTCAAAGCTAATTATCAAAATCCAATCCTATATTTTATGAACGATTCATTATTCACACAAAATGGTAACAGATCCTTTATAACAGATTCATTTCAGAGAATTAATATTATGCTAAAAGAGGGTGGAAAACCAACTCTCTATTCCTCTTGTATAGTGTCTTTGTCTGGTCGAAGGTCCGATTCCGGTCGTACCACTTGACATATCACATGATCATAATCAACATACTCGTATCAAACAACTATATAACTATCATCATATATATTCAAATAATTCACATGTTCACATTCAAGTGTTCCACACATTATATAATCATACAATGAACATCATCACATCATTACATTTCTTTTTGTTTTAAGTGTGGCCACTCACGGGCGTCCTAATATTTAATTCTTGAGTTTTGTTGAGATTTAGACTAGATCGTCGATGAAATCAGTCAAGTCATTTCTGATATGGGATTCATCAACGAAACTAGGTCGTTGTTGTCACAAGAAGTCATCAGCGAAAACTGGGTCGCTAATAACACATAAATCATCAGCAAAATTTGTTCTACAGTTGACGCCTAAAGTCATCAGCGTACTTATCTACTATTGATTTGAAAATCGCTGATGAAAATTGCATCGTTGCTGACCCAGAAATTGTCAGCACAATTAGTTCTATAGTTGACATATAAAATCATCAGTGCATTCATCTATTGTTGGTTTGAAAATCATTGATGAAAACTGCGTCGCTGCTGACCTAGAAATTATCAACGCAATCAGTTCTACGGTCGCTGCCGACCCAGAAATTGCTAGCGCAATCCAGTCCTACGACTGACTTATAAAGTCGTCAGCGCCTATATTTTTCTATTGACTCAAAAATCATTGATAAAAATTGAGTCGCTGTCAATCCACAAATTGACAGCGATGATTAAGTTATTTCTAGTTTTACTATTTCCCTAGGTTGCGTATAAGGTACGCGCTAAGCTTTCCCTTTTATTCAACACACCCTAAACAAATTTGGACATGTATCGAAACCAAACGTATTCACATTTATCACAAAGCTATCAAACAATGCACCACTGAAATCCAACATGTACATTCTTCCAAGGTCCTCCCTAACTATCATTCCAAGGTCGTGGCCAAACTTTTGTCAATAATCCTCTACTTCAAATTCTCAATTGTAACGTCCCAATTCAATAATACAATTTATAGTAATTCAACAACACATAAAAGTTCTACTTTCATACTATTTCATGTCATTCTAATGAGGTTCATCATGTAAGGTTTCTTCATGATTCTTCCCTTAGGCCGAATCATTGTTGCCTTTTATTTCCCTAATTAGTACATGCAATTCAACATATTTTATCACAAGTATATCCACAATAACATTTCTAAATGCATATACATCCAATTGGTTCATAATAATACATGTTCATTTATCACATAAAAAAAATCAAAGCATTAATATGGCATAATTCTCGTTTCAGCTCCAGCATGCTTCTAAGGTTTAATGACAACACAATTCTACACATAGCATTATTCCAACACATTTTCACATAATTTCTTCAATCATATATGTAGAAATCATGTCATTAACACAAGCATAATTTTTGTTTTGGTTCTAGCATGTTCTAAGACTCTAAAAAGCTCACAATTCAAGCACTTTAACATATCAATTGCATTATGTCCCACCTTCTACAACTGGCTGGCCCTTCCTATAGGTTCATACATTTAATTTCACTTATATTCATTCATTTTTCTCTTGTAGGAGTCTATACATGTTTTTTTTTTATTTGTTCATCATTCCCCTTAAATTCATCACTCTTAGTTGTTAAACCTTGAGTCACAATGTAAGAGCCCTAAACTCTTATTTTTTTTTAGTTTTATCAATTCTCTTTTTGTCTAAAATTTGGTGTAATAACCAGCCAAAGGAATGATGTTGGTCTTACCTCATGTTTTTGGGTAGTCTTAGTGTAAGATTCGGTGGTTTGTTCTTTTTTTTCTGTTTGATTTCTTTGTTCCCTCTCCTGTTGTCCAGCCGACCCTTTAGGCTCCTCTTTCTTCTATATTTTTGGTTTTCTCTCCTTCTCCTAACTCACCTCTCACTCATCACTCAAGAAAGTTGATATACAAGCTGGTTGGGTTTAATTTCTCCATAAGAAGGAGTATGTGCTGCAGCAATGGTTGCTACTGGTTCTGGGAAGAGGTCTAGGCTCATTCCTCCATGTTTTCGGTCACTTCTATTTCCCTCTAACTCTTGTCTCACTCAGCATCCAAGGAGTTTGGTATACAGTTGGTCGATTTTTCAGTTTTTCTTTGGGAGAAAAGGGTTGTTCCAACAGAGCTGCAGCCGGTTTTTTTTAGAGAAAGAGTCATTTTTTTCTCCCCCTTGTATTTATATCCCTCATAAATATAAGGAGGTGTTTGGGAGGCTGGTTATTCATGTTCTTATCCTTATTTTGTTTCATCCTAGAGCTGGTCTAATCCTTTATAATTCCCATTTAGGGTAGGCCAGTTCCACCCCCTCACTTTTCCTTTAGAGCAGGTTGGTCTGTTACCTCTAATTTCCTCCTAGCATAGGCCGACCTAATACTAATTTTTTATTGGGTGTTATACCCCAAGTAAGTTCATTTATGAGCAACAATATAACACAAGAAATTCCTCACAATAAGACTAAAAAACATGAACTAGAGTATACTATGTAAAGCCACAACACCACACTGCTACTTATACGCTCTTGCTCACCTACCACACTACTCATTCCTTGTATTATTTACTTCCATGCACAACATACTCCTCTCCTTCTACATTTTACTAACTTATAAATTAAAGGGTCCCCAATTCCAACAAGGAAACTTGTTTTGAAAGGAAACTAATGAAACTCACCCCACCAACCCATTGGACCAGTGACAAGTCCAAACATTCCAGACACTAACCAAGTTCATTTTCCATTACCTCATCAACTAGGTCAAGCCAAGACACTCCATTAGCCTAAATAATGTAGTCCGTGAAAAGCCCAACCAATCTAAAGTCTTGACGACTTCATCACACATCCATATAATAAATTACATATATTAAAATTTTAATTAATGTGATATTATGAGAAAACAATATCATTAAAATTTAAATAAACAATAATATTAAAGAGCTTATAAAATTTCTAAGAAACTTTTTCTTTTTTTTAACATATTTTTCAATTTTTTAAGTGGAAAATCATTTTCTAGATTCACCAAATGAATATATGTTCTACATTCTCCATTGGTTTTGATAAAAATTAAATTAAAGATGAAAATAAAAAATTATTCTTTACAACTAAACAACCTCCAAGTTTTGATATATAGGGCAATGAGGTTTTGACACAAATGACTTACATTTAGTGAAATAGTTAGGCTTTTAATTGACATATTATTCCTTTTCTACTTCTGTCATCTCTTCAATTTTTTGCTTATAGGTTTCATATGACAATTTAATGTGCCAAAACCTTATTTAGCTCAAATTCTAAACTATAGGTCTAACAAAAAAAGTTAGAGAAAAAGAGTAGGCAAAGATAGGAGTGAAATAAATGTATAAGATTTAAAAGAGCGAGATTTGATAAAAAAAAAATTGAAAGGATATAAAAAAAAAAGAAGCAAATTGAGGTTAGAGCATGGTGTTCTATGGCAACACCTATAGGTGCTTAGTTTGAACTAGATAGGTAGCTCGCACTATGCCGCAGGCTGACTTAAATGTTTTCCACCATTAAAAAAAGATGTTAAAGTGACACAAATGTTCCCAAAGAAGCAAAAAAAAAAAAAATCAAGACTTGGGTCATTAACTTGATTGGGTTTAATATGTTGACCTTTAGTGTCATACATTCATATTTTTATATATTTTGATGATAATAATAAAATAAAAATAATATTCTTGATTGAGAATAAGCTTTAAACAGGTTTTATACGAAGAATATATCAACAAACATGAAAGATTATGTAAAGAACTTAACCCAGAAGTTCAAAAAGAGAGCAAGATGAAGACTTAGAATAAGTGTTCATGTTTAAATGTAAATCTTTATATATTACTTGATAGCACAATTAAAATGAACTCACACACTTCACTATGTATGCATTAAAGGATTGATAATAATATAATAAAATCTAAGTTAGACGGTTCTAAAAATTCTCCTAGGTTTAAATTTTAGATCTGAAATTCGGCATGAACCGGTCGACTGTTTATTCATCAGTAATGAACACTTGAAAATTTTGCAAGAATTGGTCAACCGATTGGCTTAACTAATCTGAATCGATTGACCTATTAGTGGGATTGTAACAACTATTTTTTCTTTTTTAAAAAAAAAACACACACACACACACTAATTGCAAAATCAGGATGATAATCTTAACATATATGATATACACGCTATTCTAAAAGTAAATCAACATCAAAATCATCAATCATTGATCATACTCTAGTGTATGCTATTAAACCTTTATATTCTAACATAAAAGTATTCAATCTCATTGTCAATACACTTAAACACCTTCATATCGTATAAGTGTTATCTAGTGAGGTATAGAAATATTAGAACTTCAAATTATAATATTCATTCTATTGAGAAAGTTTATTGTGAAAATAAAATATTTGTAAACCTTTAAAAGTTAGGTACAAACGCTTAGTTTGGTGAGGGAATTTCACCAAAGGAAAAAATCTTGAAGAAATATTTTCTTCAAGTGGTGTAAAAAGCTAGGTGTGAATTCATCAAGTGGGATTGTACTCTTGAGATTGAACTAGTGAAGGAATACAATACTCGAATACGGTTTAACACTTGAGATGTAGATGTAGGCTTGTCGAATCACGTTTAAATCAGTTTGCAAATTCTCTTCCTTAACTCCTTACTTTAAGTACTTTAAATTATATTGTTGGCTATTATATTTACTTGAAGTAATTTGTCCTAAGTGTAAACTTTAGTGATACGTCTAATTTACCCCCCTCTTAGGTGTTAATTTGCCTTAATCCTTGAACAACACTCAATAAGCTTGCATAATTTTGATAATAAAAAAATGCAACGGTAATAAATAAACTTATAAAAAAGCTTGACAACGAAAAAAAGAAAAACAAACCTAACCATAGCCCATCTTGGTTAGGATGTTAAATCTACGACCTACAGTGTATTGAGTTTTGCTTCACAACATTTTACTTACCACTCTTAGCGGGTCGAGTCATTTTTTCCTAACATGAAAAAAGAATGCTTAGGCGATGCTAACATTTCTAAATAAGTAAGAAAGATTTGAGACCCATGTTTATTGACTTGATGGGGTTCACTAAACCCGATTAATTTAATAATACGATTAAAAAGAGACATTAACAAAAAATAAAACAAAAAATGTAATAATTAACCATAAAAAATAAAATGTCAACTTTACTCATGAGGAGATGAAAGAAAAGTATGGTGGAGACTCATCGTTGCTTTGTCATTGACATCGGCCCTCAACTAGAAAGATCTCATTAAGGCAGTTCTAACGCCACTACAAAATGCTCCATATTGACACTAAGAGAGGTTGTACGTGGCGCTAAAGCAACAACCCGGAAAAGTAAGCCAAACAAATTATTATGAAGTTAACATCTCATGTTAATATTTAATAAATTAATTTAATCTAATTTAAAAAATATTTTTTAAAAAGCTAGGTTTAACAATTAAAAAACAACAAAAAAAGACTTGAGATAATCCTGGTCATTGTAAAAATTAGTGAAAAATCCTATAAAAAGCAAAACAACAACAACAATAATAAAGTCCAATCTCCAATCAAATAAATATTAAGAGATGAAATTGAAAAAAAAATAAGCTTAAAAAAAAACCTCGGAAACCTAGGTGAATCTCTTAAACCTAGGTTAATATCTCAAACTCGTAACCCATAAAATCTTGACCCAGACTCAATCAAAAAGCTCAATTTCTAATAAAATTAATGTTGAAGTATGAAATAAAAAAAAACATCAATTTAAAAAAATTACCAAAGAATAAAATGAAACAATCAAAAGAATGCGGATTAAATTTGGTATGACAAAAAATAAAGAAGGATGAAATTGAAAAAATAACCCAACTTTAAAAATCATCATAAGTGAAAAAAAATAACAATCAAAAGAATAGGGATTAAATTTGATAATTGAAAAAAATTGAAGGGGGATGAAATAAAAAAAATTCTAATTTCATAAATCATTCAAAATAAAACAAATAATAATTAAAAGAAAAGGGATTAAAGGTAAAGAAAAAAAATCAATTGAAGGGCTGATTTGAAAAATTAGATGGTAAACCTGAAAATCAAGGAGGAGAGAGAAAAAAAAGAGAAAAAAAGGTTGTTGGTGTTAAATCAAAGCCCTTTTAACAACACATGTCATCCCTTCAGGAAGGAGATGCCTTGACGAATCAAACACTGCCACGGAAGGCAGCTTTCAGTGATGTGACGGTGGCTCATGCGTCGCCTACTTGCTAGCGCATGCACAACACGCCCCAACCAATTTGTTTTATATATAATTATATATTTATCAAAGTACTAAATTGTCCTTGACCAACTTAATAATAATTAAAAAAAATAAATATGTAAAAGACATAAAACCCCCTAAAAGCTAGCCTTACAATAATTGTTTTCATGGGACCAAGGCTAATATATATATATATATATATATATATGCCATCACAGCCTTTTCCAATCAGTTAAGTAAATTTTTGCTTTTAAAAGCAATTATATTATTTTATAATGCTAAAAAAATATAAAAAAACTTTTTTAACTCGAATCAATTTTATAATATCAAATATATATCATAGAAAATACCATTTTATTATTGAAAGCCAATTCAATGGTTTTCGTTTGGAGGGAAAAAAAAGTCATTAAATTGTTCCAATCCGTATTATGACGACTCTTAGTGGCTATTTGGTATTGTGGTTGCGGGTGAGGTTCACCCGTAGCCACAGATATTGTTGTTTGGTTAAGCAAAAAACACAATTTTATTACCGGTATGACCCACCATAAATTATGGTTGTGCCGCAGGTTTACAAAAGCACAATTTTGCTGCTTCTTGTGTGGAGGAATCACTGAACAATGTAGCCATGGTCCACTGTTCACGTGAACAGTGGAGCATGCCTCAACTAAATAATGGAGCATGGTTGTACTGTTCACGTGACCAGTAGAGACATTCTCTATTGTTCCGGCCGGACCGAGTTCGGTTCAAAGCTAAAAATGCATTGAACCGGGTCCGACCCAG